>NW_012292549.1:0-7573 GCF_000151885.1 Dipodomys ordii | reverse complement strand
CCAGCGGGACACAGCGTCGATACAGTGGGGACACAGCGGGACACAGTGGGGTACACAGCTGGGGACACAACGGGACACAGCGGGGGACACAGCGAGGACACAGCAGAACACAGCGTGGGAAACAGCGAGGACACAGCGGGACACAACGAGACACAGCGGGACACAGTGGGGACACAGCAGTACACACACAGCGAGACACAGTGGGGGACACAGCGGGACACAGCGGGGAACACAGCGAGGACACAGATGGGACACAGCGGGGACACTGCGGGAACATAGTGGGACACAGCGGGGCACACAGCGGGACAAAGCGGGACACAGCTTGGGACACAGCGGGAACACAGCAGGACACAGCAGGGGACACAGCGAGGACACAGCGGGACACAGTGGGACACAGCATGGAACAAAGCGGGAGACAGCAGGGGACACAGCAAGGACAAAGCGGGACACAGCGGCGACACATAGAGGACTCAGCGAGGGACACAGTGGGGGACAGAGCGGGACACAGCGGGACACTGCGGGGCACAGCGGGGGACACAGCAAGACACTGCGGGGGACCCAGCGGGACCCAGCGGGACCCAGCGGGACACTGCGGGGCACAGCGGGGGACACAGCGGGACACAGCGGGGGACACAGGGAGGACACAGCTTAACACAGCATGGGACAAAGCGAGGACACAGCGGGACACAACGAGACACAGCGGGACACAGCGGGGCCCCAGCAGTGGACACAGCGGGACACAGCGGGGGACAAAGCGGGACACCAAGGAACACAGCAGGACACAGCGTGAAACAGCGGTGAACCTGCGGGGACAAAGCGGGACACAGCGGGGGACACAGCGGGACCCAGCGGGACACAGCGGGGGACACAGCGGGACACAGCGTCTATAGAGCGGGGACACAGCGGGACACAGCGGTGACACAGCAGGTCCCAGCAGGGACACAACAAGGACACAGCGGATGACACAGCGGGACACAGCGGGACACAGAGGGGGACACAGTGAGGGACACAGCGGGGGACACAGCGGGACACAGCGGGGGCACAGCGGGACACAGCGGGGACACAGAGGGGACTCAGCAGTGGACATAGCAGGGGAAAAAGCGGGACACCACATGACACAGTGGGACACAGCGGGACACAGCAGGGACACTGCGGGGACACAGCGGGAGAAAGCGGGGGACCCAGCGGGACACGGCGGGACACAGCAGGACCCAGCGGGGAAACAGCGGGGACACAGTGGGACAAAGCGAGGACACAGCGGGACACAGCGGGACACTGCGGGGCACAGCGGGGGACACAGCGGGACACAGCGGGGGACACAGGGAGGACACAGCGGAACACAGCATGGGACAAAGCGAGGACACAGCGGGAAACAGCGAGACACAGCGGGACCCAGCGGGGACACAGCGGGGACCCAGCAGTGGACACAGCGGGACACAGTGGGGGACAAACGGGACACCACGGAACACAGCAGGACACAGCGTGAAACAGCGGTGAACCTGCGGGGACACAGCGGGACACAGCGGGGGACCCAGCGGGACACAGCGGGACACAGCGGGGGACACAGCCGGACACAGCACGGACACAGCGGGGACACAGCGGGACCCAACAGGACACAGCGGGGGACACAGCGGGACACAGCGGGACACAGCTGGGGACACAACAGGGACACAGTGGGACACAGTAGGACACAGCGTGGGACAAAGCAGGAGACAGCGGAGGGCACAGCGAGGACACAGCTGGACACAGCGGGGACACAGAGGGGACTCAGCAGAGGACATAGAGGGGATTAAGCGGGACACCACGGGACACAGTAGGACACAGCGGGACACAGCGGGGACACTGCGGGACACAGCCGGGGGACACAGCGGTTGACAGCGGGGGACAGAGAAGGGACACAGCGGGACAGAGAGTGGACACAGCTGGACACAGAAGGGTACACAGTGGGGCACAGCGGACACACAACGGGGACAGAGCTGGACACAGAGGGACACAGATGGGACAGAGCGTGACACAGCGGGACACAGCGGGACAGAGCAGGGGACTCAGCGGGACACAGCGGGGGACACAGGGAGGACACAGCTGGACACTGAATGAGACAGAGCGAGGACACAGCCGGACACAGCGAAACACAGCGTGACAAAGTGGGGACACAGCAGAGGACACAGCGGGACACAGCCGGGGACACAGAGGAACACAGCGGGGTACACAGCAAGGACAAAGCGGGACACAGCGGGGGACACAGCGAGGACACAGCGGGACACAGCGGTGACACAGAGGGACACAGCTGGGGACACTGCGGGACACAGCGGGACACAGCGGGGACACAGCAAGGACACAGCGGGGGACACAGCGGGACACAGCCGGACACAGCCGGGGACACAGCGGGACACAGCGAGAGACACAGCGGGGGACACAGCGGGACACAGCTGGGAACAAAGAGAGGACACAGCGGGACCCAGCTGGACACAGCATCGATAGAGCGGGGACACAGCGGGACACAGCGGTGACACAACGGGACTCAGCGGGGGACACTGCGGGACCCAGCTGGACCCAGCGGGGACACAGCAAGGACACAGCGGGGGACACAGCGGGACACAGCGGGACACAGCGGGGGACACAGCGAGTGACACAGCGGGGGACACAGCGGGACACAATGGGGAATACAGAGAGAGACACAGCAGGACCCAGCGAGACACAGCGTCGATACAGCAGGGACACAGCGGGGTACACAGCTGTTGACACAACGGGATACAATGGGGGACACAGCGGGACACAGCGGGGCACAGCAGGGACAAAACGGGAGACACAGTGGGGAACAGAGCAGGACACAGCGGGGGACACAGGGAGGACACAGTGGGGACACAGCGAGACTCAGCCCGGGACACAGCGGGGGACAAAGCGGGACACCACGGGACACAGTGGGACACAGCGGGACAGAGCGGGGTCACTGCGGGACACAGTGGGGGACAAAGCGGGACACAGCGGGACACAGCGGGGACGCAGCGGGACACAGCGGGACACAGCGGGACACGGCGGGGGACACAGCGGGACACAGAGGGGGACACAGCGAGGACACAGCGGGACACAGAGGGACACAGCGGGGGACAGAGCGAGGACACATTGGGGGACAAAGTGGGGGAAACAGCTGGACACAGCGGGGAACACAGCAAGGACACATCGGGACCCAGCGGGACACAGCGTCTATACAGCGGAGACATAGCGTTACACAGCATGGTACAAAGCTGTGGACACAACGGGACACAGTGGGGGCACAGCGGGACACAGCGGGACGCAGTGGGACAGAGCGGGACACAGCGGGACACAGCGGAGACAGAGCGGGACACAGTCAGACACAACGGGACACAGCGGGGGACACAGCGGGAGACAAAGAGGGACACCACGGAACATAGCGGGACACAGCAGGAAACAGCAGTTACACTGCGGGGACACAGTGGGACACAGCGGGGAACACAGCGGAACACAGAGGGGGACAGAGCGGGACACAGTGGGGGACACAGCCGGACACAGCAGGGGAAACAGTGGGGGACACAGCGGGACACAGCGGGACACAGCGAGGACACAGCGGGACAGAGCGGGACACTGCAGGGCACAGCGGGGGACACAGCGGGACACAGCGGGGGACACAACGAGGACACAGCGGAACACAGAGTGGGACACAGTGAGGACACAGCGGGACACAGCGGGACACAGCGGGGGACACATGGAGGACTCAGCGGGACAAAGCGGGGACACAGCGGCGACACACCGGGGGACACAGCGGGGGACAAAGGGGGACACCACAGAACACAGTGGGAAACAGCGGGACACAGCGGGGAAACTGCGGCGACACAGGGGTCAAAGCGTGGGACACATAGGGACACAGCGGGGGACACAGTGGGGGACACAGCGGGACACAGCGGGGAACACAACGAGGACACAGCGGCACCCAGCGGTACACAGCGTCGATACAGCGGGGACACAGCGTTACACAGCGTGGTACACAGCTGTGAACACAACGGGACACAGTGGGGCACAGCGGGACACAGCGGGACACAGTGGGACACAGTGGGGACAAAGCTTGAGACACAGAGGGGTACAGAGCGGGAGACAGCGGGGGACACAGCGAGGACACAGCGGGACACAGCGCTGACACTGCGGGGGACACAGCGGGGGACACAGCGGGGGACACAGCAGAACACAGCGGGACACAGCAGGGGAGACAGGGGGGACACAGCGGGACCCAGCGCGGGACACAGCGAGGACACATTGGGACACAGCGGGGACACAGCGGGACTCAGCGGGGGATACAGCAGTACACAGCGGGACACAGTGGGGGACACAGAGAGGTAAACAGCGGGACACAGCGGGGAACACAGCGAGGACACAGCGGGACCAAGCAGGACACAGCATCGATACAGCGGGGACACAGCAGGACACAGCGGGGTACACAGCTGGGTACACAATGGGACACAGCGGGGGACACAGCGAGGACACAGCAGAACACAGCGTGGGAAACAGCGAGGACACAGCGGGACACAGCGAGACACAGCGGGACACAGTGGGGACACAGCAGTAGACACAGCGGGACACAGCGAGGACACAGCGGGGACACAGTGGGGACACAGCGGCACTCAGCAGGACACAGTGGGGCACACAGCGGGACACAGCGGGACACAACTTGGGACACAGCGGGAACACAGCAGGACACAGCCAGGGACACAACGAGGACACAGCGGGACACAGCGGGACACAGCGTGGGACAAAGCGGGAGATAGCAGGGGACACAGCGAGGACACAGCGGGACACAGTGGCGACACATAGAGGACTCAGCGGGGGACACAGTGGGGGACAGAGCTGGACCCAGAGGGACACAGAGGGGACAGAGCGTGACACAGCGGGACACAGCGGGACACAGCAGGGAACTCAGCGGGACACAGCGGGGGACACAGGGAGGACACAGCTGGACACTGAATGAGACAGAGCGAGGACACAGCCGGACACAGCGAAACACAGCGTGACACAGTGGGGACAGAGCAGGGGACACAGCGGGACACAGCAGGGGACACAGAGGGACACAGCGGGGTATACAGCAGGCACAAAGCGGGACACAGCGGGGGACACAGCGAGGACAAAGCAGGACACAGCGGTGACACAGCGGGACACAGCTGGGGACACTGCGGGACACAGCGGGACACAGCGGGACACAGCCGGACACAGCCCGGGACACAGCGGGACACAGCGAGAGACACAGCGGGGAACAAAGAGAGGACACAGCGGGACCCAGCGGGACACAGCGTCGATAGAGTGTGGACACAGCGGGACACAGCGATGACACAACCGGACTCAGCGGGGGACACTGTGGGACCCAGCGGGACCCAGCGGGGACACAGCAAGGACACAGCGGGGGACACAGCAGGACACAGCGGGACACAGCGGGGGTCACAGCGAGGGACACAGAGGGAGACACAGCGGGACACAGTGGGGAACACAGAGAGAGACACAGCAGGACGGGACACAGCGAAGATAAAGCGGGGACACAGCGGGACACAGCGGGGTACACAGCTGTTGACACAACGGGACACAGTGGGGGACACAGCGGGATACAGCGGGACACAGTGGGGCACAGCAGGGACAAAACGGGAGACACAGTGGGGAACAGAGAGGACACAGGGGGACACAGCGAGACTCAGCCAGGGACACAGCAGGGGACAAAGCGGGACACAGCGGGACACAGCGGGGACGCAGCGGGACACAGCGGGACACAGCGGGACACGGCGGGGGACACAGCAAGGACACAGAGCGGGACATTGCGAGGACACAGCAGGACACAGCGGGACACAGCGGGGGACACAGCGAGGACACAGTGGGGGACACAGTGGGGGAAACAGCTGGACACAGCGGGGAACACAGCGAGGACACAGCGGCACCCAGCGGGACACAGCGTAGATACAGCGGACACACAGCGTTACACAGCATGGTACAAAGCTGTGGACACAACGGGACACAGTGGGGGCACAGCGGGACACAGCGGGACGCAGTGGGACACAGCGGGGACAAAGCATGAGACACAGCAGGGGACAGAGCTGGAGACAGCGGGGGACACAGCGGGGACACAGCGGGACACAGCGAGGACACAGCGGGACAGAGCGGAACACTGCAGGGCACAGCGGGGGACACAGCGGGACACAGCGGGGGACACAGCGGGAGACAGCGAGGGACACAGCGAGGACACAGCGGGACACAGCGCTGACACTGTGGGGACACAGCGGGGGACACAGCGGGGGACACAGCCGGACACAGCGGGACACAGCGGGGGACACATGGAGGACTCAGCGGGACAAAGCGGGGACACAGCGACGACTCACCGGGGGACACAGCGGGGGACAAAGCGGGTCACCACAGAACACAGTGGGAAACAGCGGGACACAGCGGGGAAACTGCGGGGACACAGGGGGACAAAGCGTGGGACACATAGGGACACAGCGGGGGACACAGCGGGGGACACAGCGGGACACAGTGGGACACAGCGGGGCACACAGTGGGGACCCAGCGGGACCCAGCAGGGAACACAGCGAGGACACAGCGGGACCCAACGGTACACAGCGTGGTACACAGCTGTGAACACAACGGGACACAGTGGGGGCACAGCGGGACACAGCAGGACACAGTGGGACACAGTGGGACAAAGCTTGAGACACAGCGGGGTACAGAGCGGGAGACAGCGGGGGACACAGGGAGGACACAGCGGGACAAAGCGCTGACACTGCGGGGGACACAGCTCGACCTCAGCGGGACACAGCGGGGGAAACAGGGGGGACTCAGCGGGACCTCAGCGCGGGACACAGCGAGGACACATTGGGACACAGCGGGGACACAGCGGGACTCAGCGGGGGACACAGCAGTACACAGCTGGACACAGCGGGTCACAGCGAGGGACACAGCGGGGTACATAGCGGGACACAGTGGGGAACACAGCGAGGACACAGCGGGACCCAGCGGGACACAGCGGGGGACACAGCCGGACACAGCAGGGACACAGCGGGGACACAGCGGGACCCAGCAGGACACAGCGGGGGACACAGCGGGACACAGCGGGACACAGCGGGGGACACAGCCGGACACAGCAGGGACACAGTAGGACACAGCGTGGGACAAAGCGGGAGACAGCGGAGGACACACCGAGGACACAGCTGGACACAGCGGGGACACAGTGGGGACTCAGCAGGGGACATAGAGGGGAAAAAGCGGGACACCACGGGACACAGTAGGACACAGCGGGACACAGCGGGGACACTGCGGGACACAGCCGGGGGACACAGCAGTGGACAGCGGGGGAAAGAGAAGGGACACAGCGGGACACAGAGGGGACACAGCTGGACACAGAAGGGTACACAGCGGGGCACAGCGGACACACAACGGGGACAGAGCTGGACACAGAGGGACACAGATGGGACAGAGCGTGACACAGCGGGACTCAACGGGACACAGCAGGGGACTTAGCGGGACACAGCGGGGGACACAAGGAGGACGCAGCTGGACACTGAATGAGACAGAGCGAGGACACAGCCGG
>NW_012292548.1:0-5681 GCF_000151885.1 Dipodomys ordii | reverse complement strand
CAGGCCATTTTAAAAGCTAATTTAATTAGAAAATGAAGTTTATTTTACCCATTTCTCCCATGTAATATTAGTGTTTCCCAAGTAAGTTCATGTAAATTTTTCTCAATTATAGAACATATTGTTTTGTATGCATGTGTATAATTGTATAATGTCCTCAATTGGCATTTCAATATTTTATTATATATTATTGTAAAAGGTTTTGCTATGTATATTCTTGTACATGTGTTTCATTGGGCATGTGTTGAAATCTATTTTGTATATAAAATTATGATTCAAAATGCTAGATAATAGAGCAACTATGTGTGTAATATCTTAAAGATTGTCAGTATGTTTAACAAACTGAATATATCATTTTAAGTGCTAAACACCAATGTATAAGGATTCCAATTTATACATAGTGGTTGTGCAGTGCTATCTTGTTTCTATTTCCACTAATCTCTATATGTATGCAATGTCTAGGTAGGGTATGATCTTTCCATATATTATTTGGTTGTTGATATATTATTACAGAAATATGTATTTGGACTTTTTGATAACTTAGTCAGGAGGGTTAAGTTTTTCATTGGCATTAATATGCTCTTAATATATTTCTGATTCAAGTCTCTTTAAATAAGTGTATGTGTATGCATACTATGTGTACGTATGCATATATTCATAGTTACATGTATATATACAAATAACTATATATGTATACACATAAATGAATATGCAGATGTATATATACATGTATATAGACATATATGTATATTATTATTTTCATTTGTCCGTAAGCTATCATTTTACTTTATTTGCCAAACATGTCCTTTATTTACTTTAGCAATAAGCAGTCTTACATATAGGTTCAAGTCTAACATTTTAGTATTATTTTAGACACCATTGGCCTTCTATTCTAATGAGCCATGAGCCCCGACTGTTGACCAAATTTCTTAGTTTGTTTACACAATTACTATAATCATGTATTTTCTCATCTATCATTGTTTCATTTCACCACAGAATCTGTATTTATCGTTTATGTCATGCTTGAATACCAATGCCTTTGGAAGATATTTATTAATTGGTGTATATTAATTTTATGAATAAATTGTATTGAAATATTTTGCACACTCACATATTGATCAAGGGCCTGATTAACCTGTTTCTGTCTTTCTCTATTCCCATAGCCCTTTATTATTCAATGGTTTTCTGTGAATGTCTTTGTGCTATCTCCACAAATCGTCAAAATCTATTTCAGTGTTGTTCACCCACCATCATTGAAAATTATACCATGCTGAATATAAAGACAAAAATCTAAATAAATAGAGATATATAATTTTTATGGATTGGAGGATGCATATTGTCTCCCACTTCCTCCCCCCTTTTTTGGTCATTCTTGGGGCTTAAAATCTGGGCCTGGATACTGTCCCTCAGCTCTTCACCTCAAAGTGAGTGCTCTACTCCTTAAGCAACTTTGCCACTTCTAGATTTCTCATGGTTAATTGGAGATAAGAGTCTCACAGACATTTCTATTCCAGCTTCATTTGAACCACAATCCTCAGATATCAGCCTCCTATGCAGTAAGGATTATAAGCATGAGCTAACAGCGCCCAGCTTCACAATTTTTTTTGTCGGTCATGGGGCTTGAACTCTGGGCCTGGGCACTGTCCCTCAGCTCTTCAGCTCAAGGATGGTGCTCTACCACTTGAGCTACAGCGCCACTTCCGGTTTTCTGGTGGTTTTATTGGAGATAGGAGTCTCACGGTCTCTCCTGCCCGGGCTGGCTTTGAACCGCGATCCTCAGATCTCAGCCTCCTAAGTAGCTAGGATTACAGGCGTGAGCCACCAGTGCCCGGCCAGCTTCACAATTTTATTTATAAGTTTTTGACAATTTCTTAAAACACCTGACCAACACATTTTGATTCATTGAAAAGGAATATAAACTGGAATATATTTCTCTGTCCAATATTAAAACTGTTAGTGTAAAATTGTCATATTTGTAGAGGAAAGATTATATAGCTCAATGGTCTGTAGGGCACCATATTAGAGCCATATACATATTATCAAGGAATATTTAATAAAAGTGTAAAACCAAACACTTGTGGAATGACATTTTCTTTAATAGTGGTGATAGATTAGACAGTATTGGGGAGAATTAAAAAGTGAATGTTGAATTAAATATAATAATTTCTTCAAATATTCTCTTAAAGCAGGTTTTGAAGGTGGCATATAAAACAAAAAGAGTGATGTAAATATAAAACAAAGGAAGATGTCTTGACAATTTTGGAGATGAAGCATACTTAAATATGGCATTAAAATTATAGGAAAGGAAAACTTGATATAGTAGAACTCAATAAAAGTGTAAAATAATTTAGTCTGTAAAAGCTCATATACAAGTAGTAAATAGAAGTTTGGAGCAGGTGGCTCATGTATCACAACCTAGCTACTTGGGAGGCTGTGATTTGAGTATTGCTGTTTGAAGGCAGCCCACAAAATAAAGTTCCTGAGAATCTTTTCTCTGCTTAATCAGCAAAAAAGCCAGAACTGAGGCATGACTCAAATGGTAAATTCTTAACCAAATGCAACAAATCTCAGGGGCCCTGAGTTCAAACCCCAGGACCATACATACATGTAAAAACATAATAGTAGTAATACTAATAGTGATGATGATGATGATGATGATGATAATGATGATGATGATGATGAAAGGTACCCATAGTCAAGGATAAAATAGTTACAAATCCTGTAACTCAAACCTAGAGTGTACATAGAACTCTCAAAACCTAATGTTAAAAAAATCAATTAGAAAACATCAAAATACCTCTTGTGAAAAATAAGCACAAGAAAATTATCATCAGTCATCAAATGAATGAACATTAGAACTAACATGACATCATAAAACATATGTGAGAATTACTTCACATGATACAATAATGTCCATACTAAATGCGATCAAGAAACAGAGAAACTGGATGCTGGCAGGAAAACACAAGATATAAAAGAATGGGATTACCACTCCACACTTCATAAATGTGTAAAAATAATTATGTAGTAGTGCCAGTGGTTCATACTTGTAATCCTAGCTACTAAGATTCAGAGAGCTGAGAATCATGGTTCAAAACCAGCCTAGGCAGGAAAGTCCATGAGACTCTTATCTCCAATGAGCCAACAAAAAACTGGCAGTGGCTCAAGTGGTAAAGCACTATCTTTGAGCTGAACAGTTGAGAGAAAACGTCCAGGCCCAGATCTCAAACCCCACAGCCGCCAAAAGTAAAAATAAACAGGTAAAAATAAATATTTTGACATAAATGTTAAAATATATATTCTAAAACTCTTTAAATCTTCACCAGATATAATAGTTTACATAAATGTAGGGAAGCGTTTTCTGGTCTTATTCGTCATTGAATCAATTGTGTAAATCACATATTTCTCACTCAATTCATATTTATGTTTATATACTCATATGTCATAAGTATCATTAACTGATAAGTGATAGCCAGTGCTGTTTATGGAATCTCTCTTGGCTTTCTAACATTAACCCTTCTACCCTAAATCTATATGTCCTCCAACCTTGCCAGAGGTTTCATTTACAGTAAAGTTACTCATTTCATTGAAGCAGAAAAGTATAAGCCATAGTCATTGTTTGGAATAACTGTCACATTTACATGCATTTCACTTAGTTTAAGAACCATGCCAGTAATGGCAAAATGTCTTCTGAGCTATTCAACCTCGTAAGTGATGAAAATCTTTATTATACACCTATTTTTTGACTAACATCTTATTCCTTAGGAAGATCTTTTTGTGAAACTCAGTGTTCCTGAGTAGAGGATGGAACAAAGGCAATAATGAAAATAGCTAAGGAAAATACTTGAAGACATTTTAAAAAGCAATAACAGACACTCTTGTTTTCACTGGTTTCAATGAAAATGTACATAAAGTATCAAGTTTTTGTTATCATTTAAACTTCAATTAGCAGTGTAGAAGGGAGCAGAAAATTTTGTTTGAAGAAAGCTTGACTTTGAACAATTCAACATAAGCATAATGGATTTATCTTGTTTTTCTGTGTAGTTGCCAAAATAATAGAGAGCAATGCCCAAATGCAGGAAAACAACTAAGCAAAGCAATAAATTTTTGCCTATAAAATAATTATGAGGGTCTGACTCTTTCAAAATCAGGCTTGCAAAGAGGAAAAGTGTATTTGCTTTAGTGTGAACAATAAAAAATATTTAAAAAACCTTTATTAATGTTTTACATATCTTGACTAAGATTTCTCTTGTTGAAGACGAGGAAAGGTATGAAAAAGATCAAGATTGTTAGACTATTCCCAAAGATCATTCTTATTTATTAGCTATAGCAACACAAGTAGCCTTCATTACTCTTAGTATCATTCTTTTTTACATTTAGAAGGGTTATAAGCTGCAAACCCTTAAGTATTAATAAAGAGTCATTTCCTATGAGAGGAAAGTTGCTGTGTAAACAAACCTAAAATATCAAAGACAGAATAGTGGAAACTGTTTTCTAGCTATATCACAATCTGTAGGTGTAGATTTTGTTTCACATTGTTCCAAGGGACCCATTTTTGTTATCTTCTTTTCCACCATCTAGTGATCTTATAACATCCTATACCATTCTGGGATTGTTGTATCTTTACTGGATTCTCTAATTTCTGTTGGAAAGTTAGGAAGGTTAGAAAATTGAGTTTCTGTTTCTGTTTTACTTCATTTTTTATTACTTTAGAAACTATAACCCAAAATGACATAAATTATCTTTATAATATTAGGAGACAGATTTCGTTTCCATATTCTTACCTTAGCTTTCTACATAACTGTAGGATTTAGTGATCCCCAAATGTGAAAATAATGATAGGGAGCTCCTTATTTAGATATTATTTAGAATTTCAAGACTTCATTAATGCAAGGCCTTTAGTAGTATGTACATCATACATGTATACAAAGCCAGTGGCAACTTTTTCTTATTCTCAGAAACTAGGACATCTGTTGTCCCTGTAGTTGCATCAGTAAAAGGCTGTAGTTGACTTGGTTTACTCTGTAAAATCTGTCAAATTTCGACAAGCTAAGTGGCTTGTATAATCCGTATTTATCATTTTAGTTCTAAAGGACAGAAATCTAAAAGAAGTCTCACTAGATTAAAATCGAGCCACCGACAGAGCTGAAATACTTTTCAGATGACTCTAGTGGAAATGTCATTTATTTCCTGTTATGCTTTCCAGAAACTTCAGAATCTGGGTTATTGTCTTTTCCTTTATCTTCTAATGTAGCAACTTTACATCTTTCTGAGTGTTCTTACCCTAATCATGCCCCTTTCCCAATACAAATGGGACTTTTAAGTACCCATTTGAATATACTTCCCCCATCTGATAATAATTCAAATTTGCGCTCCTTGGGTAATGAAAGGTGATTATTTTACAAACTTAAATAGATAGATAGATAGGTAGGTAGATAGATAGATATGTATAAAATGCAAATCTACATTTGAGGAATTAGATGATATTTTGGGAAGGTATTTCACTGCCTAACACAATAAGTGTGTAGCATTCTTTCTAATATAAACTGTTATCCTTTCATTAAATTTGAACAACAGATTTCTTCTATGAATTATAACTAAAAAATATTTAGTCCCTGAAAGCAATTAATCTTGGTTAAAACATCCTCATGTACTAGAAGCCCTAAATCCCAGATAGCAGCTCC
>NW_012292547.1:0-7575 GCF_000151885.1 Dipodomys ordii | reverse complement strand
CGGGACACAGTGTGGGACACAGCTGTACACAGCAGGGTACACAGTAGGGACACAGCTGGACACAGCAGGGTACACAGCGGGACACAGCAAGGGACACAGCGAGGACACAGCCGGACACAGCGGGACACAGCGGAGAACACAGCGGGGGAAAGTGGGGACACACCGGAGGACAAAGGGCACACAACGGGACACAGCGGGGGACATAGCGGGACACAGCGGGACACCGCGGGGTTCACAGTGGGACACAGCGGGACACAGCGGGGGACACAGCGGGAATCAGCAGGGACAGAGCGGGGGAAACATCGTGACACAACGGGACACAGCGTGGGACAACGGGGACACAGCGGGACACAGCGGGGAAAAGAGAGAGGACACAGCGGGACAAAGCAGGACACAGCTAGGTTACAATGGGACACAGCGGGACACAGCGGAGTACACAGCGGGACACAGCAGGGACTCAGCGGGACACAGCGGGGACACAACGGGGACACAGCGGGGGACACAGCATGTCACAGCGGGACACAGCGGGGACACATCAGGACACAGTGGGGGACACAGCGGAACACATCGGGAGACAAAGCGAGGACACAGTGGGACACCGTGGGCCACAGTGGGCCACAGTGGGATTCAGAGGGGGACACAGCGGGGGACACAGCGGGATACAGCGGGGGACACATGGGGAACACATAGGGGCAAACAGTGGGACACAGCGGGGACACAGCGTGACTCAGCATGTACACAGCGGGGGACACAACGTAACACAGCGGGGACACAGCAAGACACAGTGACGGACACAGCGGGACAGAGCGGGACACAGCGGGACACAGCGGGACACAGCAGGACACAGCGGAGGACACGGCCGGACACAGCGGGGGACAGAGCCGGGGACACAGCGGAACACAGCGGGGACAAAGCGTGAGACACAGTGGGGGACATAGCGGGAGACAGCGGGACACAGGCGGGGACACAGGGGGGACACAGCGGGACACAGAGGGGAACAGAGCGAGGACACAGTGGGACCCAGTGGGACACAGCGTCGATACAGCGGGGATACAGCGGGACACAGTGGGGACAAAGCGGGGGAAACAGCGGGGAAAGAGCGGGACACAGCGGGGGACACAGAGAGGACACAGTGGGACACAGCGGAGACACAGCGGGACTCATCGGGGGACAGAGCGGGGAACAAAGCGGGACACCACGGGACACAGCAGGACACAGCGGGACACAGCGGGGACACTGCGGGGACACAGCGGGGACACAGCAGTACACAGAGGGACACAGCGTGGACACAGCGGGACACAGCGGGACACAAAGGGGGACACAACTGGACACAGTGGGGTACACAGCGGGACACAGCTCGGACACAGCAGGACACAGCGGGACACAGCGTGGACACAGCGGGACACAGCGGGACACAAAGGGGGACACAGCAGTACACAGCAGGAGACACAGTGAGGACACAACGGGACAGAGAGGGGGATACAGCTAGGACTCAGCGGGACACAGCAGGGGACACAGTGAGGAAACAGCGGGACACAGCGGGGGACTCAGAGGGACACAGCGGAGAACACAGAGGGACACAGCGGGACACAGCGGGGGACAGAGGGGACACAGCGGGACACAGCTTGACACAGCAGGGGACACAGCAGGGACAGCGGGGACACACCAGGGGACAACGGGGAACACAGCGGGGACACAAAGGGGGACACAGCGAGGACACAAAGGGGTCACAGCGGGGACACAGCGGGACACAGCAGGGGACACAGCGGGGGACACAGCAGGACACAGCGGGGATACAGCGTGGGCCTCAGCGGGGGACACTGCGGGACACAGAGAGGGAAACAGGGGGGACACAGCGGTACACAGCAAGGGACAGCGGGGACACAGCGGGGGACAAGGGGGACACAGCCGGACACAGCGGAGGACACAACGGAGGACACAGCGGTACACAGCAGGGGACACAGCGAGGACACAGCAAGACACAAAAGGAGACAACGGGGGACACAGCGGGGAACACAGTGGGACACAGCAGGGACACAGCGGGGGACACAGCGGGACACAGCAGGACACAGCGTGGGACACAGCGGGACACAGCGGGAAACAGCAAGGGACACAGCGGGACACAGCGGGGGACACAGCCGGACACAGCGGGGGACAGAGCGGGGGACACAGCGGGACACAGCGGGGACACAGCGGGACAGAGCGGGACACAGCATGGACAGAGCGGGACAGAGCGGGACACAGCGGGACACAGCGGGGGACACAGCGGGACACAGCGAGGGACACAGCGAGGACACAGCGGGACAGAGCAGGGAATACAGCGAGGACACAGCAGGGGACCCAGCGGGACCCAGCGGGACCGAGCGGGGATACAGTTGGGATATAGTGGGGGACACTGTTGGGGATACAGCGCGACACAGCAGGGACACAGTGGGGGACACAGCAGGACACCGCGGGGGACACAGCGGTGGACACAGCGGTACACAGCAGGGGACAAACCGAGGACACTGCGAGACACAGCAGGGACACAGCGGGGGGACACAGTGTGGGACAGAGCGGGACAGAGCGGGACAGAGCGGGACACAGCGGGACACAGTGAGGGACTCAGCGGGGTCACAGCCGGGGACAATGCGAGACACCACGGGACACAGTGGGACACAGCGGGACAAAGCGGGGACACTGCGGGCACACAGCGGGACAAAGCAGGGACAGTGCGGGCACACTGCGGGACAAAGCGGGGGACACAGCGGGACACAGTGGGACAGAGTGGGGGATACAGCCGGACAAAGCGGGGGACAGAGCGGGGGACACTGCAGGACTCAACGAGGACACAGCGGGACACATCGGTGACAGAGCGGGACACAGCGTGACACAGTCGGACATAGCGGGGGACACAGCGGGACACAACGGGGGACACAGTGAGGACACAGCGGGACAGAGCGGGGGATACAGCGAGGACAGAGAGATACAAAGCGGGACACAGCGGGGGACACAGCGGGGGACACAGCGGGACACAGCGGGGGACACAGCGGGGGACACAGTGGGACACAGCAGGGGACACAGTGAGGAAAGAGCGGGACACAGCTGGGACACAGCGAGGACACAGCGGAGCACACAGCGGGGGACACAGCGGGACACAGCGGGGACAGAGCGGGACACAGCGTGACACAGCGGGACAAAGCGAGCGACAGAGCGGGACACAGAAGGGGACCCGTCGGGATCCAGCGGGACCGAGCGGGGACACAGTGGGGACACAAGGGCGGACACAGTGGGGTCACAGCAGGACACAGCGGGGACACAGCAGGGGACACAGCAGGAACAGCGGGGGACACAACGGAGGACACAACTGTACACAGCAGGGGACACAGCGAGGACACAGCAAGACACAGCAGGGACACAGCGGGGGACACAGCGGGGGTCACAGCGGGACACAGCGGGATACAGTGGGACACAACGGGACACAGGTGGGACACAGCAGGGACACATCGGGGGACACACCGGGACACAGCAGGACACAGCGGGGGACACAGCATGACACAGCGTGACACAGCGGGGGACACAGCGAGGACACAGCGGGACACAGCGGGACACAACGTCGGTACAGCGGGGACACAGCGGGACACAGCGGGGTACACAGCTGGAGACACAATGGGACACAGCAGGGGACACAGCGAGGACACAGCGGAACACAGCGTGGGACACAGCATGACAGAGCGAGGACACATCCGGGGACACAGCGAGGACACAGCGGGACACAGCGGGACACAGTGAGACACAGCCGGGACACAGCAGCAGACACAGCGGGACACAGCGGGGGACACAGCGGGACCCAGCGGGGGACACAGCAAGGACACAGCGGGACCCAGCGGGACACAGCGTCGATACAGCGGGGACGCAGAGGGACACAGCGGGGTACACAGCTGGGGACACTACGGGACACAGCAGGGGACACAGCGAGGACACAGTGGAACACAGCGTGGGACACAGCAAGACACAGTGGGACACAGCGTGACACAGCGGGGACACAGCGAGACACAACGGGACACAGCGGGGGACACAGCAGAACACGGGGGCGACACAGCGGGGACACAGCGGGAGACAAGGGGGAACAGAGCGAGGACACAGCGGGATCCAGCGGGACACAGCGTCGATACAGCGGGCACACAGAGGGACACAGCGGGGTACACAGCTGGGGACACAAAGGGACACAGTGGGGGACACAGCGGGACACAGCGGGACACAGTGGGACACAGCGTGGACAAAGCGTGAGATACAGCGGGGGACAGAGCAGAAGACAGCGGGGGACACAGCGAGGACACAGCGGGACACAGCGGGACACAGAGGGGAACAGAGCGAGGACGCAGTGGGACCCAGCGGGACACAGCGTCGATACAGCTGGGACACAGCGGGACAGAGCGGGGACACAGTGGGACTCAGCGGGGACACAGCAGTACAGAGCGCGACACAGCGGGGACAAAGCGTGAGAAATAGCGGGGGACAAAACGGGAGACAGTGGTGGACATACCGAGGACACAGCGGGACACAGCGCGGACACAGCGGGGACTCAGCGGGGGACACAGCGGGGGACATAGCGGGACACCATGGAACACAGCGGGACACAGCAGGAAACAGCGTTGAACCTGCGGGGACACAGCAGGACACAGCGGGGGACACAGCGGGGGACACAGCGGGACACAGCGGGGAACACAGCGTGGATTCAGCGGGACCCAGCAGCACACAGCGTATATACAGCGGGGGACACAGCTAGACACAGAGGGACACAGCGAGGACACAGCGGGACACAGCGGGGGACACAGCGGGACACAGCGGGGGACAGAGCAGGGACACATCGGGACACAGTGGGGCCACAGGGGGATACAGCGGGGACACAGCTGCACACAGCGTGGTACACAGCGGGACAAAGCGGGGACACAGCCTGGACACAGCGGGACACAGCGGGGACACAGCAGGGACACAGCATTGGTCACAGCGGGACACAGCGGAAGACAGAGCAGGACACAGCATTGGTCACAGCAGGACACAACGGGGGACAGAGCGGGACACAGCAGGGGACACAGCAGCGGACAGAGCGGGACACAGCGGGGGACACAGCTGGACCCAGCTGGCGACACAGCGGGACACAGCAGGGGACACAGCGGGACACAGCATGGTACAAAGTTGGACACAGCGGGGGACACAGCGGGGGACACAATGGGACACAGCGTGGGACACAGAGGGAAACAGAGGGACACAGCGAGGACAACGCGAGGACAACGCGGGGGACACAGCGGGGGACAGAGCGGGCCACAGCGTGGGACACAGGGAAGACACAGCGGGACACAGTGGGGACACAGCGGTGACACTGCGGGAACACAGCGGGACACAGCGGGGGACACAGCGGGGACACAGCAGGACACAGCGGGGGACACAGCGAGGACACAGCGCGACACAGCGCGACACAGCAGGTGACAAAGCGGTAGACAGCTGGGGACACAGTGAGGACACAGCGGGACATAGTGGGGACACAGAGGGGACTCAGCGGGGGACACAGCGGGGGACAAAGCGGGACACCACAGGACACAGTGGGACACAGCGGGGACACTGCGGGGACACAGCGGGACAAAGCGGGGGACACAGCGGAACAGAGCGGGACACAGCGGGGACACTGCGGGGATACAGCCGGGACACAGCAGGACACAGTGGGACACAGCGTGGACACAGCGGCACACAGCGGGACACAAAGGGGGACACAACTGGACACAGTGGGGTACACAACGGTACACAGCGGGGACACAGCAGGACAAAGCGGGACACAGCGTGGACACAGCGGGACACAGCGGGACACAGCGGGGGACACAGCAGTACACAGCGGGGGACACAGTGAGGACACAACGGGACAGAGAGGGGGATACAACTAGGACTCAGCGGGACACAGCAGGGGACACAGTGAGGAAACAGCGGGACACAGATGATACTCAGCGGGACACAGCGGGACACAGCGAGGGACAGAGCGGGACACAGCGGGGGACACAGCGAGGACACAGCGGGACACAGTGGGACACAGTGGGACACAGTGGGGGACACAGCGGGATGCAGCGGGGGACACAGCGAAGACACAGCGGGACACTGCGGGAGACACTGAGAGGACACAAAGGGACACAGCGGAACACAGTGGGACACAGCAGGACACCGCGGGGAACATAGCTGGGGACACAAAGGGACACAGGGGGGACACAGCGGGAGACAGCGGGACACAGCGGGGACTCAGCGAGGGACACAGCAGAGGACAGAGCGGGGGACACAGAGGGACACAGCAGGACACAGCGTCGATACGGCAACGATACAGGGGGACACAGCGGGGTACACAGCTGGGACACAACGGGACACCGTGGGGGACACAGCGGGACACAGCGGGACACAGCACGGGACACAGCAGGGGACAGAGCGGGGCACAGCGGGGAGAGAGCTGGATACAGCAGGGTACAAAGCGGGACACAGCAGGGACTCAGCGGCGACACAGCGGGGACACAGCGGGACACAGCGGGGACACAGCGGGACACAGCATGGGACACAGCGGGACACAGCGGGGGACACAGCAGGAGACACAGCGGGACACAGCGGAGGACACATCGAGGACACAGCGGGGGACACAGCGGGACACAGCGGGGGACACAGCGGGACACAGCGAGGTACACAGCGGGATACAGCTGGGTATACAGGGGGGGACACAACGGGACACAGCGGGGGACACAGAGGGAAACATAAGGACACAACGAGGACAACGCGGGGGACACAGCAGGGGACAGAGCGGGCCACAGCGAGGGACACAGGGAAGACACAGCGGGACACAGCGGGGACACAGCGGGGACTCAGCGGGGGACACAGCGGGTGACAAAGCTGGACACCACGGGACAGAGCAGGACACAGCAGGACACAGCGGGGACACTGCGGGGATACAGCGGGACACAGCGGGGGACACAGCGGGGACAAAGCAGGACACAGCGGGGGACACAGCGAGGACACAGCGGGACACAGCGCGACACAGCGGGGTTAAAGCGGGAGACAGCGGGGGACACAGCGAGGACACAGCGGGACACAGCGCGGACACAGCGGGGACTCAGCGGGGGACACAGCGGGGGACATAGCGGGACACCATGGAACACAGCGGGACACAGCAGGAAACAGCGTTGAACCTGCGGGGACACAGCAGGACACAGCGGGGGACACAGCGGGGGACACAGCGGGACACAGCGGGGAACACAGCGTGGATTCAGCGGGACCCAGCAGGACACAGCGTATATACAGCGGGGGACACAGCTAGACACAGAGGGACACAGCGAGGACACAGCGGGACACAGCGGGGGACACAGCGGGACACAGCGGGGGACAGAGCAGGGACACATCGGGACACAGTGGGGCCACAGGGGGATACAGCGGGGACACAGCTGCACACAGCGTGGTACACAGCGGGACAAAGCGGGGACACAGCCTGGACACAGCGGGACACAGCGGGGACACAGCAGGGACACAGCATTGGTCACAGCGGGACACAGCGGAAGACAGAGCAGGACACAG
>NW_012292546.1:0-3701 GCF_000151885.1 Dipodomys ordii | reverse complement strand
CCTGCTGTGTCCCCCGCTGTTTCCCACTCTATCCTTGCTGTGTCCCCCACTGTGTGCCGCTGTGTCCTCGCTGTTTCCCCCGCTGTGTCCCGCTGTGTCCTTTTGTGTCAAGCTGTTTTCCCGCTGTGTCCCTGCTGTGTCCCTCTGTGTATCCCGCTGTGCCCAGTTTTGTCTCCGCTGTGTCTCGCTGTGTCCCCCGCTCTGTCCCACACTGTGTCCCGCCTTGTCCCGCGCTGTGTCCCGCTGTGTCCCCCGCTGTGTCCCGCTGTGTCACCCCCTGAGTCCCCGCTGTGTCACCGCTGTGTCCCGCTGTGTCCTCGCTGTGTCCCCTGCTGTCACCCTCTCTGTCCCCTGCTGTGTCTCACGCTTTTTCCCCGCTGTGTCCCACTGTGTCCCGCTGTGTCCGGCTGTGCCCCCACTGTGTCCCGTTGAGTCCACAGCTGTGTACCACACTGTGTAACGCTGTGTCCCCGCTGTATCGACGCTGTGTCCCGCTGTGTCCTCGCTGTGTTCCCCGCTGTGTCCCGCTGTGTCCCCCACTGTGTCCCCCGCTGTGTCCTCACTGTGTCCCCTGCTGTGTCCCGCTGTGTCCCACTGTGTCCCCGCTGTGTGCCTGCTGTGTCCCGCTGTGTCTCCCGCTTTGCCCCGCTGTGTCCCCGCTGTGTCCCGCTGTGTCCCGCTGTGTCCCCGCTGTGTGCCCGCTGTGTCCCTCTGTGTACCCCGCTGTGTCCAGCTTTGTCCCCGCTGTGTCTCTCTGTGTCCCACGCTCTGTCCCACACTGTGTCCCGCAGCGTCCCGCGCTGTGTCCTGCTGTGTCCCCCGCTGTGTCCCACTGTGTCCCCCGCTGAGTCCCCGCTGTGTCACCGCTGTGTCCCGCTGTTTCCTCGCTGTGTCCCCTGCTGTCTCCCTCTCTGTCCCCCGCTGTGTCTCACGCTTTGTCCCCGCTGTGTCCCACTTTGTTCCGCTGTGTCCGGCTGTGCCCCCACTGTGTCCCGTTGTGTCCACAGTGTGTACCACGCTGTGTAACGCTGTGTGCCCGCTGTGTTCTGCTTTGGCCTCACTGTTTTCCCCTCTGTGTCCCGCTGTGTCCCCGCTGTGTGCCCGCTGTGTCCCGCTGTGTCCCTGCTGTGTGCCTGCTGTGTCCCGCTGTGTCTCCACTTTGTCCCGCTGTGTCCCACTGTGTCCCCGCTGTGTCCCGCTGTGTCCCGCTGTGTCCCCGCTGTGTGTCCGCTGTGTCCCCCTGTGTACCCCGCTGTGTCCAGCTGTGTCGCCGCTGTGTCCCCCTGTGTCCTCGCTGTGTGCCCCGCTGTCTCCCGCTTTGTCTCCCTCTGTTTTCCGCTGTGTCCCGCTGTGTCCCCGCTGTGTCCCCACCTGTGTCCCGCTGTGTCCCGCTGTGTACCCCGCTGTGTCCTGCTATGTTCCCGCAGTGATCCCGATGTGTCCCGCTGTGTCCTCGCTGTGTCCCCAGCTGTGTACCCCACTCTGTCCCGCTGTGTCCAACGATGTGTCTCTGCTGTGTCCCCGCTGTGTCCCGCTTTGTCCTGCTGTGTACTGCTGTGTCCCCCGCTGTGTCCCGCTGTGTCCTGCTGTGTCACGCTGTTTTCCCGCTGCGTCCCCGCTGTATCCCTCTGGGTACCCCGCTGTGTCCAGCTTTGTCCCTGCTGTGTCTCGCTGTGTCCCACGCTCTGTCCCCCTCTGTTTCCCGCTCTGTCCCCCTCTGTGTCCCGCTGTGTCCCCAGCTCTGTCCCACTGTGTCCCCGCAGGGTCACTGCTGTTTCCCGCTGTGTCCCGCTGTGTTCCGTGGTGTCCCTCTTTGTCTCCCGCTGTGTCCCCCGCTGAGTCCCCGCTGTGTCCCGCTGTGTCCTCGCTGTGTCCCCCGCTGTCTCCCGCTCTGTCCCCCGCTGTGTCTCACGCTTTGTCCCCGCTGTGTCCCACTGTGTCCCGCTGTGTCCCGCTGTGCCCCCACTGTATTTCGTTGTGTCCACAGCTGTGTACCACGCTGTGTAATGCTGTGTGCCCGCTGTATCTACGCTGTGTCCCGCTGGGTCCCGCTGTGTCCTCGCTGTGTCCCCCGCTGTGTCCCGCTCTGTCCCCCGCTGTGTCTCACGCTTTGTCCCCGCTATGTCCCACTGTGTCCCGCTGTGTCCCCCGCTGAGTCCCCGCTGTGTCACCGCTGTGTCCCGCTGTTTCCTCGCTGTGTCCCCTGCTGTCTCCCTCTCTGTCCCCTGCTGTGTCTCACGCTTTGTCCCCGCTGTGTCCCACTGTGTCCCGCTGTGTCCGGCTGTGCCCCCACTGTGTCCCGTTGTGTAAACAGATGTGTACTACGCTGTGTAACGCTGTGTCCCGCTGTGTCCCGCTGTGTCCTCGCTGTGTTCCCCGCTGTCTCCCGCTCTGTCCCTCGCTGTGTCTCCCGCTTTGTCCCCGCTGTGTCCCACTGTGTCCCGCTATGTCCTGCTGTGCCTACACTGTGTCCCGTTGTGTCCACAGCTGAGTACCACGCTGTGTAACGCTGTGTGCCCGCTGTATCGACGCTGTGTCCCGCTGGGTCTCGCTGTGTCCTCGCTGTGTTCCCCGCTGTGTCCCGCTGTGTCCCCCGCTGTGTCCTCGCTGTGTCCCCCGCTGTGTCCTGCTGTGTCCTCGCTGTGTGCCCCGCTGGGTCCCGGTGGGTCCTGCTGTGTGCTCGCTGTGTCCACCGCTGTGTCCCGTTGTGTCCCCAGCTGTGTCCCCCGCTATGTCCTGATGTGTCTACTGCTGTGTCCATGCTATGTCTTGCTTTGTCGCGCTGTGTCCCCCACTGTGTCCGCTGCTTTGTCCTGCTGTTTTCCCCACTGTGTCACCAATGTGTCCCGCTGTGTCCTCGCTGTGTCCTGCTGTGTCTCGCTGTGCCCCCACTCTGTCCCGTTGTTTCCACAGCTGGGTACCACGCTGTGTAACCCTGTGTCCCCGCTGTATCGACGCTGTGTCCTGCTGGGTGCCGTTGTGTCCTCGCTGAGTTCCCCGCTGTGTCCCGCTGTGTCCCCCGCTGTGTCCTCGCTGTGTCCCCCGCTGTGTCCCGCTGTGTCCTCGCTGTGTTCCCCGCTTTGTCCCGCTTTGTCCCCCGCTGTGTCCCCCGCTGTGTCCTCGCTGTGTCCCCTGCTGTGTCCCGCTGTGTCCTCACTGGGTCCCCCACTGTGTCCCGCTGTGTCCCCCGCTGTGTCCTGCTGTGTCCGCTGTGTCCCCGCTGTGTGCCTGCTGTGTCCCGCTGTGTCTCCACTTTGTCACGCTGTGTCCCACTGTGTCCCCGCTGTGTCCCGCTGTGTCCCGCTGTGTCCCCGCTGTGTGCCCGTTGTGTCCCCTGCTTTTTCCTTCTGTGTCCCGCAGTGTCCCCGCTGTGTCCCGCTGTGTAACACTGTGTCCCGTGGTGTCCCACTTTGTCCCACGTTGTTTCCCCCTCTGAGTCCCCTCTGTGTCGCCGCTGTGTCCCCCTGTGTCCTCGCTGTGTCCCCTGCTGTCTCCCGCTTTGTCTCACGCTGTGTTCCGCTGTGTCCCGCTGTGTGCCTGCTGTGTCCTGCTATGTTCCCGCAGTGTCCCCGGTGTGTCCCGCTGTGTCCCGCTGTGTCCTCGCTGTGTCCCCAGCTGTGTACCCCACTGTATTCCACGTGTCCCTACTGTATCGACGCTGCGTCCCGCTGGGTACCGACAGTGTCATCCCTGTGTCCCCC
>NW_012292545.1:0-3877 GCF_000151885.1 Dipodomys ordii | reverse complement strand
CATGTCTCCCGCTGTGTCCCTCTCTGTCCCCTGCTGTCCCCCGCTGTGTCTCCCGCTGAGTTCCGCTGTGTTCTCGCTGTGTCATGCTCTGTCATGCTCCGTCCCCGCTGTGTCCCGCTGTGTCCTCGCTGTGTCCCCAGCTGTGTACCGCACTCTGTCCTGCTGTGTCCCCCGCAGTGTCTCTGCTGTGTCCCCGCTGTGTCCCGCTTTGTCCTGCTGTGTACTGCTGTGTCCCCCGCTGTGTCCCGCTGTGTCCTGCTGTGTCACGCTGTTTCCCCGCTGCATCCCCGCTGTGTCCCTCTGTGTACCCCGCTGTGTCCAGCTTTGTCCCTGCTGTGTCTCGCTGTGTCCCACGCTCTGTCCCCCTCTGTTTCCCACCCTGTCCACCTCTGTGTCCCGCTGTGTCCCCAGCTGTGTCCCACTGTGTCCCCGCAGGGTCACTGCTGTTTCCCGCTGTGTCCCGCTGTGTACCGTGGTGTCCCTCTATGTCTCCCGCTGTGTCCCCCGCTGAGTCCCCGCTGTGTCCCGCTGTGTCCTCGCTGTGTCCCCCGCTGTCTCCCGCTCTGTCCCCCGCTATGTCTCACGCTTTGTTCCCGTTGTGTCCCACTGTGTCCCGCTGTGTCCGGCTGTGCCCCCACTGTATTTCGTTGTGTCCACAGCTGTGTACCACGCTGTGTAACGCTGTGTGCCCACTGTATCTACGCTGTGTCCCGCTGGGTCCCGCTGGGTCCTCGCTGTGTCCCCCGCTGTGTCCCGCTGTGTCCCCCGCTGTGTCCCGTTGTGTCCTCGCTGTGTTCCCCGCTGTGTCCCGCTTTGTCCCCCGCTGTGTCCCCCGCTGTGTCCTCGCTTTGTCCCCTGCTGTGTCCCGCTGTGTCCTCACTGTGTCCCCCAATGTGTCCCGCTGTGTCCCCCGCTGTGTCATGCTGTGTCCCGCTGTGTCTCCACTTTGTCCCGCTGTGTCCCACTGTGTCCCCGCTGAGTCCCGCTGTGTCCCGCTGTGTCCCCACTGTGTGCCCGCTGAGTCCCGCTGTGTACCCCGCTGTGTCCAGCTGTGTCACCGCTGTGTCTCGCTGTGGCCACTCTCTGTCTCCGCTGTCCCCTGCTGTGTTTCCCGCTGTGTCCCGCTGTGTCCCGCTGTGTCCCCCGCTTTTTCCTGCTGTGTCCCGCAGTGTCCCGCTGTGCCCCCACTGTGTCCCGTTGTGTCCACAGCTTTGTACCATGCTGTGTAACGCTGTGTGCCCGCTGTATCGACGCTGTGTCCCGCTGTGTCCCGCTGTTTCCTCGCTGTGTCCCCTGCTGTCTCTGTCTCTGTCCCCCGCTGTGTCTCACGCTTTGTCCCTGCTGTGTCCCACTGTGTCCCGCTGAGTCCGGATGTGCCCCCACTGTGTCCCGTTGTGTCCACAGCTATGTACCACGCCTTGTAACGCTGTGTCCCCGCTGTATCGACTCTGTCCCGCTGTGTCCCGCTGTGTCCTCGATCTGTTCCCCGCTGGGTCCCGCTGGGTCCCCCGCTGTGTCCCCCGCTGTGTCCTCGCTGTGTCCCCTGCTGTGTCCCGCTGTGTCCTCACTGGGTCCACCACTGTGTCCCGCTGTGTCCCCCGCTGTGTCGCGCTGTGTCCGGCTGTGTCCCTCTCTATCCCCGCTGTGTCCCTGTGTGTCCCCGCTGTGTGCCTGCTGTGTCCCGCTGTGTCTCCCGCTTTGTCCCACTGTGTCCCATTGTGTCCCTGCTGTGTCCCGCTGTGTCCCGCTGTGTCCCAGCTGTGTGCCCGCTGTGTCCCGCTGTGTACCCCTCTGTGTCCAGCTGTGTCACCGCTGTGTCTCGCTGTGGCCACTCTCTGTCTCCACTGTCCCCCGCTGTGTGCCCCGCTGTGGCGCGCTGTGGCCCGCTGTGTCCCCCGCTTTGCCCTGCTGTGTCCCGCAGTGTCGCCGCTATGTCCCACTGTGTAACACTGTGTCCCATGATGTCCCACTTTGTCCCACAATGTGTCCCCCGCTGAGTACCCTCTGTGTCGCCGCTGTGTCCCACTGTGTGCTCGCTGTGTCCCCCCGCTGTGTCCCGCTGTGTCCTCCCTGTGTCCCGCGCTGTGTCCCGCTGTGTCCTCGCTGTGTTCCCCACTGTGTCCAGCTGTTTCCCCCACTTTTTCCCCCACTGTGTCCTCGCTGTGTCCCCCGCTGTGTCCCGCTGTGTCCCGCTGTGTCCTCGCTATGTCCCGCCCTGTGTCCCGCTGTGTCCCCCGCCGTGTCCCGCTGTGTCCCGCTGTGTCCTGCTGCGTCCCCCCTGTGTCCCGCTGTGTCCGCTTTGTCCCCCACTGTGTCCCGCAGTGACCACGTTGTGTCCCGCTGTGTCCCACTGTGTCCCATGGTGTACCGCTTTGTCCCCCGCTGTGTCCCCGGCTGAGTCTCGCTGTGTCCCCACTGTGTCCTCTCTGTGTCCCCCGCTGTGTCCTGCTCTGTTCCCCAATCTGTCTCCCGTTTTTTCCCTGCTGTGCCCCGCTATGTCCCGCTGTGTCCCGCTGTGTCCCCCACTGTGTCCCGTTGTGTCAACAGCTGTGTACCCCGCTGTGTCCCGCTGTGTCTCTGCTGTATCGATGCTGTGTCCCGCTGGGTCCTGCTGTGTCTCTCACTGTGTTCCCCACTGTGTCCTGCTGTGTCCCCCGCTGTGTCCCTCGCTGTGTCCCCCGCTGTGTCCCGCTGTGTCCCGCTGTGTCCCCCGCTGTGTCCTTGCTGTGTTCCCGCTGGGTCCCTCTCTGTCCCGCAGTGTCCCCAGCTGAGTCCGGTTGTGTCACCGCTGTGTCCCGCTGTGTCCCCGCTCTATCGACGTTGTGTCCCGCTGGGTCCCGCTGTGTCCTCTCTTTGTTCCCCGCTGTGTCCCGCTGTGTCCCCCGCTGTGTCTCTCGCTGTGTCCCGCTGTGTCCCCGGCTGTGTCCGGCTGTGTCCCGCTGTGTCCCCCGCTGTGTCCTTGCTGTGTCCCCGCTGTGTCCCGCTGTGTCCCGCAGTGTCCCCAGCTGTGTCCCGCTTGTCACCGCTGTGTCCTGCTTTGTCCTCACTGTGTCCCCCGCTGTGTCCCACTTTGTTCCTGCTGTGTACCCCGCTGTGTCCCTCTGTGTCCCCCGCTGTGTCCCGTTGTGTCCCCTGCTGTGTCCCCACTGTGTCATGCTGTGTTTCGCTGTGTCCGGCTGTGTCCTTGCTCTGTCTCCCTCAGTGTCCAGCTGTGTCCTCCCTGTGTCCCCCGCTGTGTCCTGCTGAGTCCCCTGTTGTGTCCCGCTGTGTCCTGCTCTGTCACGCTCTGTCCCCTCTGTGTCCCTCTGTGTCCAGCTCTGTCCCTGTTGTGTGTCCGCTGTGCCCCGCTGTGTACCCTTCTGTGTCCAGCTGTGTCCCCTCTGTGTCCCGCTGTGTCCCTTCTCTGTCCCCTGCCGTCCACCGCTGTGTCCCCCGGCTGTGTCCCGCAGTGTCCCCGCTGTGTCCCGCTGTGTCCTACTGTGTCCCGTGGTGTCCCGCTTTTTCCCCTCTATGTCCTCTGCTGAGTCCCCTCTGTGTCCCCGCTGTGTCCAGCTGTGTCCTCCGCTGTCTCCTACTTTGTCCCACGCTGTGTCCTACTATGTCCCACTGGGTCCCTGCTGTGTCCCCTGCTGTGTCCCGCTGTGTCCCGCTGTGTCCCCCGCTGTGTCCTGCTGGGTCCCGCTGTGTCCCCGCTGTGTCCCTGCTGTGTCCGGCTGTTTCCCCTGCTGTGTCCCGCTGGGTCCCGCTGTGTCCCCCGCTGTGTCCCGCTGTGTCCCCGCAGTTTCACCGCTGTTTCACGCTGTGTCCTGCTTTGTTCCGTGGTGTCCCGCTTTGTCCCCTGCTGTGTCCCGCTGTGTCCACTGCTGGGTCCCCGCTG
>NW_012292544.1:0-7579 GCF_000151885.1 Dipodomys ordii | reverse complement strand
GGAGAAGCAGAAGAGAAGCAGGAAAAGCAGAAGAAGTAGAAGCAGGAGAAGCAGAAGCAGAAAACAGGAGAAGGACAAGAAGCAGAAGCAGAAGGAGGAGCAGAAACAGAAGGAGAAGCAGAAAGAGAAAGAGGGGAAGCAGAAGAAGCAGAAGCAGGAGAAGCAGAAGCATAAGAATCCGAAGAAGCAGAAGCAGAACCTGAAGCAGAAGGAGAAGCAGGAGAAGGAGTAGAAGCAGAATCTGGAGAAGCAGAATGAGAAGCTGAAGTAGAAGCAGAAGCAGAAGCAGAAAGAGAATCAAAAGCAGAAGGAGAAGCAGAAGAAACAGAAGAAGCAGAAGCAGTAGCAGTTGCAGCAGAACAGAAGGAGAAGCAGAAGGAAAAGCAGAAGAACGAGAAGGAGAAGGAGAAACAGAAGGAGAAGCAGAAGGAGAATCAGGAGAAGCAGAAGAAGCAGAAGGAGAAACAGAAGGAGAAACAGAAGCAGAAGAAGCAGCAGAAGGAGAAGCAGAAGCAGAAGAAGATGCATAAGGAGAAGCAGGAGAAGCAGAAGAAGCAGAAGCAGAAGTAGAAGTAGAAGTAGGAGAAGGAGAAGGAAGAGCCGCAGAAGCAATAGGAAAAGCAGAAGGAGAAGCAGAAGCAGAATGAGAGGCAGAAAGAGAAGCAGTAGAAGCAGAAGAAGCAGGAAAAGAAGAAGCAGAAGAAAGAGAAGAAGAAGAAGAAGAAGAAGAAGAAGAAGAAGAAGAAGAAGAAGAAGAAGAAGAAGAAGAAGAAGAAGAAGAAGAAGAAGAAGAAGAAGAAGAAGAAGAAGGAGAAGGAGAAGGAGAAGCATAAGGAGAAGAAGTAGAAGCAGAAGCAGGAGAAGCAGAAGCAGTATAAAAAGAATAAGCATAAGAAGAAGAAGCAGAGGGAGAAGCAAAAGAAGGAGAAGGAGCAGCAGAAAGAGAATTAGAAGGAGAATCAGAAGGAGAAGCAGAAGAAGGAGTAGCAGAAGCAGAAGAAGCAGCAGAAGGAGAAGCAGAAGCAGAAAAAGATGCAGAACGAGAATCAGGAGAAGCAGAAGAAGCAGAAGCAGAAGGAGAAGCAGAAGTAGGAGAAGGAGAAGGATAAGGAAGTGCACCAGAAGCAATAGGAGAAGCAGAAGGAGAAGAAGAAGCAGAATGAGATGCAGAAAGAGAAACAGTAGAAGCAGAAGAAGCAGGAAAAGCAGAAGCAGAAGAAAGAGAAGAAGAAGAAGAAGAAAAAGAAGAAGAAGAAGAGGAAGAAGAAGAAGAAGCAGCAGCATAAGGAGAAGCATAAGGAGAAGCAGTAGAAGCAGAAGCAGGAGAAGCAGAAGCAGAAGAAAAAGAATAAGCAAAAGAAGCAGAAGTAGTGGGAGAAGCAGAAGAAGGAGAAGGAGAAGGAGCAGCAGAAGGAGAAGGAGAAGCAGAAAGAGAAACCGAAACAGAAGGAGAACAAGAAGGAGAAGCCGGAGAATCAGAAGAACAGAAGTAGAAGCAGAAAGAGGAGAAGAACGAGAAGCAGAAGTAGAATCAGAAGAAAAAGAAGAAGAAGAAGAAGCAGAAGAAACAGAAGCAAAAGAAACAGAAGAAGGAGAAGAGCAGAAGCAGAAGCAGAAGGAGAAGCAGAAGAAGAAGGAGAAGCAGAAAGAGTTGCAGGAGAAGCAGAAGAAGCAGGAGAAACAGAAGCAGAAAAAACAGGAGAAGCCGAAGAAGCAGAAGCAGAATCAGAAGCAGAAGGAGAAACAGAAGTAGCACAATCTGAAGCAGAAACAGAAGAAACAGAAAAAGTAGAATAAGCAGAAGCAGAAGCACCAGGAGAAGCAGAAGAAGAAAAAGGAGAAGGCGAAAGAGAAGGATTAGGAGTAGGAGAAGCAAAAGGATAAGCAGAAGCAGAAAGAGACGCAGTAGGAGAAGCAGCAAGAGAAGTAGGAGAAGCAGGAGAAGCAGAAGCAGGAGAAGCAGAAGAAAAAGAAGATGCAGAAGTAGAATGAGCAGCAGAAGGAGAAATTGAAGCAGAAGCAGAAGGAGAAGCAGAAGGAGAAGCAGAAGAAGGAGAAGGAGAAGCAGAAAGAGAAACCGAACGAGAAGCAGGAGAAGAAGAAGCAGGATTAGCCGAAGAAGCAGAAGCAGAACCTGAAGCAGGAGGAGAAGCAGGAGAAGCAGAATCTGGAGAAGCAGAAGGAGAAGCAGGAGAAGCAGAAGAAGCAGAATCTGGAGAAGCAGAAGGAGAAGTAGAAGCAGAAAGAGAAGCAAAAGCAGAAGGAGAAGCAGAATGAGAAGCAGAAGAAACAAAAGAAGCAGAGGCAGTAGCAGAAGAAGCAGAAGATGCAGAAGCAGAAGGAAAAGCAGAAGGAAAAGCAGATGATCGAGAAGGAGAAGGAGAAGGAGAAACAGAAGGCGAAGCAGAAAGAGAAGCAGAAGAAGGAGCAGGAGAAAGAAAAGCAGCAGGAGAAGCAGAAAGAGAAGCAGAAGGAGAAGCAGGAGATGCAGAAACAGGAGAAGCAGAAGCAGAAGAAACAGGAGAAGGACAAGACGCAGAAGCAGAGGGAGAAGCAGAAACAGAAGGAGAAGCAGAAAGAGAAGTAGGGGAAGCAGAAGAAGCAGAAGCAGGAGAAGCAGAAGCATAAGAATCCGAAGAAGCAGAAGGAGAACCTGAAGCAGAAGGAGAAGCAGGAGAAGCAGAAGAAGCAGTATCTGGAGAAGCAGAAGGAGAAGCAGAAAGAGAATCAAAAGCAGAAGGATAAGCAGAAGAAACAGAAGAAGTAGAAGCAGTAGCAGTTGTAGCAGAAGCAGAACGAGAAGCAGAAGGAAAAGCAGAAGAACAAGATGGAGAAGGGAAACAGAAGGAGAAGCAGAAGGAGAATAAGAAGGAGAAGCAGAAGAAGGAGAAGGAGAAGCAGAAGCAGAAGAAGATGCAGAAGGAGAAGCAGAAGAAGCAGAAGCAGAAGGAATAGCAGGAAAAGCAGAAGAAGCAGAAGCAAAAGGAGAAGCAAAAGAAGGAGAAGGAGAAGCAGAGGCAGAAGAAGAAGCATAAGGAGAAGCACAAGCAGAAGGAGATGCAGAAGGAGAAGCAGAAGAAGCAGAAGATGAAGGAGAAGCAGAAGTAGGAGAAGGAGAAGGAGGAGAAGCAGAAGCAGAAGGAGAAGCAGAAGCAGAATGAGAAGCAGAAAGAGAAGCAGGAGGAGGACAAGAAGCAGAAGCAGGAGAAGCCGAAAGAGAAGAAGCAGAAACAGAAGCAGAAGGAGAAGGAGAAGCAGAAGGAGAAGCAGCAGAAGAAGTAGAACCAGAAATTCAGGCACGAGAAACAGAAGAAGCAGAAGCAGAAGGAGAAGCAAAAAGAGAAGCAGAAGGGGAAGTAGAAAAAACAGGAGAAGAAGCAGAAAAACAAGCAGGAGAAGCAGAAGCAGGAAGAGAAGTAGAAGCAGAAGAAGCAGAAGAAGAAGAAGAAGAAGCAGTAGAAGCATAAGAAGCAGAAGCAGGAGAAGCAGAACCAGAAGAAAAAGAAGAAGCATAAGAAGCAGAAGCAGAGGGAGAAACAGAAGAAGGAGAAGGAGCAGCAGAAGGTGAAGCAGAAGGAGATGCAGAAGCAGAAAGAGAAGCAGAAATAGAAGGAGAAGAAGAAGGAGAAGTTGGAGAATCAGAAGAAGCAGAAGCAGAAAGAGAAGCAGAAGAAGGAGAAGGAGAAGCAGAAGGAGAAGGACAAGCAGGAGAAGCAGAAGAAGCAGAAGCGGGAGAAGCAGAAGAAGAAGAAGGAACAGAAGAAGAAGAAGGAGCAGAAGGAGAAGCAGAAGCAGAAAGAGAAGCAGAAGAAGCAGAAGAAGCAGTAGCAGGAGTAGCAGAAGCAGAGAAAACAGAAGAAGCCGAAGAATCAGGAGGAGAACCTGAAGCAGAAGGAGAAGCAGAAGCAGCAGAAGCTGGAAAAGCAGAAGCAGAAGAATACCAACAAGCAGAAGAAGCAGAAGCAGAACGAGAAGCAGAAGAAGAGGGAGAAAGAGAAGGATTAGGAGTAGGAGGAGCAGAAGCAGAATAAGAAACAGAAGAAGCAGAAGCAGAAGCAGAAGCAGAAAGAAAACCACAAGAAGGAGGAATTGAAGGAGAAGGAGAATGAGACGGAGAAGCAGAAGGAGAAATAGGAGAAGCAGAAGAAGAAGAAGCAGGAGAAGCAGAAACAGAAGAAACAGAAAAAGCAGAAGAAGCAGAAGAAGAAGCAGCAGGAGAAGCAGAAGAAGAAGAAGGAGAAGGAGAAAGAGAAGGATTAGGAGTAGGAGAAACAGAAGGATGAGCAGAAGCAGAAAGAGAAGGAGAAGGAGAAGCAGGAGAAGCAGAAGAAGGAGAAGTAGGAGAAGCGGAAGCAGAATGAAAAGCAGAAGAAGGAGAAATTGAAACAGAAGAAGATGCAGAAGGAGAAGCAGAAGCAGAAGTAGAAGCAGAAGAAGGAGAAGCATAAGGAGAAACAGAAGGAGAAGCAGGAGAAGCAGCAGCAGGAGAAGCAGAATCAAAAGAAATAGAAGAAGGATAAGAAGCAGAAGCATAAAGAGAAGCAGAAACAGAAGGAGAAACAGAAATAGAAGCAGAAGAAGCAGAAGCAGAACCTGAAGCAGAAGGAGAATCAGGAGAAGCAGAAGAAGCAGAATCTGGAGAAGAAGGAGAACCAGAAGGAGAAGCCGAAGCAGAAAGAGAAGCAAAAGCAGAAGTTGAAGCAGAAAGAGAAGCAGAAGAAACAGAAGAAGCAGAAGCAGAAGCAGTAGCAGAAGAAGCTGAAGATGCAGAAGCAGATAGAGAAGCAGAAGGAATAGCAGAATAACGACAAGGAGAAACAGAAGGGGAAGAAGAATGAGAAGCAGAAGGAGAAGCAGGAAAAACAGAAGAAGCAGAAACAGACGGAGAAGCAGAAGAAGGAGAAGCAGAAGCAGAAGAAGAAGCAGAAGGAAAAGCACAAGCAGAAGGAGATGCAGAAGGAGTAGCAGGAGAAGCAGAAGAAGCAGAAGCAGAAGGAGAAGAAGAAGGAGAAGAAGCAGAATCAGAAGAAGCAGAAGGAGAAGTAGAAAGAGAAGCCAACGAAGAGAAGCAGAACGAGAAGCAAGAGAAGCAGAAGCACAGCGGGAGATGCAGAAGATGAAGAAACAGAAGAAATACAAGGAGCAGAAGAAGAAGGAGTAGCAGAAGCAGAAGGAGAAGCAGAAAGAGAAGCAGGAAAAGCAGAAGAAGCAGAAGCAGGAGAAGTAGAAGCAGAAGAAACAGGAGAAGGACAAGAAGCAGAAGCAGAAAGAGAAGCAGAAACAGAAGGAGAAGCAGAAAGAGAAGGAGGGGAAGCAGAAGAAGCAGAAGCAGGAGAACCAGAAGCATAAGAATCCGAAGAAGCAGAAGCAAAACCTGAAGCAGAAGGAGAAGCAGGAGAAGGAGAAGAAGCAGAATATGGAGAAGCAGAATGAGAAGCTGAAAGAGAAGCAGAAGCAGAAAGAGAATCAAAAGGAGAAGGAGAAGCGGAAGAAACAGAAGAAGCAGAAGCAGTAGCAGTTCCAGCAGAAGCAGAAGGAGAAGCAAAAGTAAAAGCAGAAGAATGAGAAGGAGAAGGAGAAACAGAAGGAGAAGCAGAAGGAGAAGCAGAAGAGGAAGAAGGAGAAGCAGAAGGAGAAACAGAAGCAGAAGAAGCAGCAGAAGGAGAAGCAGAAGCAGAAGAAGATGCAGAAGGAGAAGCAGGAGAAGCAGAAAAAGCAGAAGGAGAAGGAGAAGTAGGAGAAGGAGAAGGAAGAGCCGCAGAAGCAATAGGAGAAGCAGAAGAAGAAGCAGAAGCAGAATGAGAAGCAGAAAGAGAAGCAGTAGAAGAAGAAGAAGCAGGAAAAGCAGAAGCAGCAGAAAGAGAAGAAGAAGAAGAAGAAGAAGAAGAAGAAGAAGAAGAAGAAGAAGAAGAAGAAGAAGAAGAAGAAGAAGAAGAAGAAGAAGAAGAAGAAGAAGAAGAAGAAGGAGAAGGAGAAGGAGAAGGAGAAGGAGAAGCAGAAGAAGGAGAAGCAGAAGAAGGAGAAGCAGAAGAAGGAGAAGCAGAAGCAGAAGCAGAAGAAAAAGAATAAGCATAAGAAGCAGAATCAGAGGGAGAAGCAGAAGAAGGATAAACAGAAGCAGAAGAAGCAGCAGAAGGAGAAGCAGAAGCAGAAGAAGATGCAGAAGGAGAAGCAGGAGAAGCAGAAGAAAGAGAAGGAGAAGGCGAAAGAGAAGGATTAGGAGTAGGAGAAGCAAAAGGATAAGCAGAAGCAGAAAGAGACGCAGAAGGAGAAGCAGCACGAGAAGTAGGAGAAGCAGGAGAAGCAGAACCAGGAGAAGCAGAAGAAACAGAAGACGCAGAAGCAGAATGAGAAGCAGACGGAGAAATTGAAGCAGAAGCAGAAGGAGAAGCAGAAGCAGAAGGAGAAGCAGAAGAAGGAGAAGGAGAAGTAGAAAGAGAAGCACAACAAGAAGCAGGAGAAGCAGAAGCAGGAGAAGCAGAAGCAGAAGAAACATAGGAAAGAGAAGAAGCAGAAGCAGAAGGAGAAGCAGAAACAGAAGGAAAAGCAGAAAGAGAAGCAGGAGAAGCAGAAGAAGCAGCAGCAGGAGAAGCAGAAGCAGAAGAAGCCGAAGAAGCAGAAGCAGAACCTGAAGCAGAAGGAGAAGCAGGAGAAGCAGAAGAAGCTGAATCTGGAGAAGCAGAAGGAGAAGCAGAAGCAGAAAGAGAAGCAAAAGCAGAAGGAAAAGCAGAAGGGGAAGCAAAAGAAACAGAAGAAGCAGAGGCAGTAGCAGAAGAAGCAGAAGATGCAGAAGCAGAAGGAGAAGCAGAAGGAAAAGCAGAAGAACGAGAAGGAGAAGAAGTAGGAGAAACAGAAGGAGAAGCAGAAAGAGAAGCAGAAGAAGGAGCAGGAGAAGGAAAAGCAGCAGGAGAAGCAGAAAGAGCAGCAGAAGGAGAAGCAGGACATGCAGAAACTTGAGAAGCAGAAGCAGAAGAAACAGGAGAAGGACAAGAAGCAGAAGCAGAAGGAGAAGCAGACAGAAGGAGAAGCAGGAAGAGAAGGAGGGAAAGCAGAAGAAGCAGAAGCAGGAGAAGCAGAAACATAAGAATGGGAAGAAGCAGAAGCAGAACCTGAAGCAGAAGGAGAAGCAGAAGAAGCAGAAGAAGGAGAATCTGAAGAAGCAGAATAAGAAACAGAACGAGAAGCAGAAGCAGAAAGAGAATCAAAAGCAGAAGGAGAAGCAGAAGAAACAGAAGAAGTAGAAACAGAAGCAGTTGCAGCAGAAGCAGAAGGAAAAGCAGAAGAACAAGAAGGAGAAGGAGAAACAGAAGGAGAAACAGAAGGAGAAGCAGAAAGAGATGCAGGTAAAGCAGACGAAGAAGAAGCAAAAGGAGAATCAGAAGGAGAAGCAGAAGAAGAGAAGGAGAAGCAGAAGAAGATGCAGTAGGAGAAACAGGAGAAGCAGAAGAAGCAGAAGCAGGAGGAGAAGCAGGAAAAGCAGAAGAAGCAGAAGCAAAACGAGAAGCAAAAGAAGGAGAAGGAGAAGCAGAAGCAGAAGCATAAGGAAAAGCACAAGCATAAGGAGATGCAGAAGGAGAAG
>NW_012292543.1:0-4216 GCF_000151885.1 Dipodomys ordii | reverse complement strand
AAGAACAGAAGAGGAGAAGGAGCAGAAGGAGAAGCAGAAGCAGAAGGAGAAGAAGAAAGAGAAGCAGAAGAAGCAGTAGCAGGAGAAGCAGAAGCAGAAGAAACAGAAGAAGCCCAAGAAGCAGAAGGAGAACCTGAAGCAGAAGGACAAGCAGAAGCAGCAGAAGCTGGAAAAGCAGAAGCAGAAGAAACAGAACAAGGAGAAGAAGCAGAAGCAGAACGAGAAGCAGAAGAAGAAGAATGAGAAAGAGAAGGATTAGGAGTAGGAGGAGCAGAAGGAGAATCAGAAGCAGAAAGAGAAGCAGAAGGAGAAGCAGAAGGAGAAACAGAAGAAGCAGAAGTAGGAGACGCAGAAGGAGAAGCAGAATGAGAAGCACAAGAAGGAGAAATTGAAGGAGAAGGAGAATGAGACGGAGAAGCAGAAGGAGAAGTAGGGGAAGCAGAAGAAGAAGCAGGAGAAGCAGAAGCAGAAGAAACAGAAGAAAGAGAAGAGCAGAAGCAGAAGCAGACGGAGAAGCAGAAGCAAAAGGAGAAGCAGAAGAAGCAGAAGCTGAAGCAGAAGAAGAAGAAACAGAAAAAGCAGAAGAAGCAGAAGAAGAAGCAGCAGGAGAAGCAGAAGAAGAAGAAGGAGAAGGAGAAAGAGAAGGATTAAGAGTAGGAGAAACAGAAGGATAAGCAGAAGCAGAAAGAGAAGGAGAATGAGAAGGAGAAACAGGAGAAGCAGAAGAAGCAGAAGCAGGAGAAGCAGAAGCAGAATGAAAAGCAGAAGAAGGAGTAATTGAAACAGAAGAAGATGCAGAAGGAGAAGCAGAAGCAGTAGTAGAAGCAGAAGAAGGAGAAGCAGAAGGAGAAGCATAAAGAGAAACAGAAGGAGAAACAGGAGAAGCAGAAGCAGGAGAAGCAGAATCAGAAGAAATAGAAGAAGGAGAAGAAGCAGAAGCAGAAAGAGAAGCAGAAACAGAAGGAGAAACAGAAATAGAAGCAGAAGGAGCCGAAGAAGCAAAAGCAGAACCTAAAGCAGAAGGAGAAGCAGGAGAAGCAGAAGAAGCAGAATCTGGAGAAGAAGAAGGAGAACCAGAAGGAGAAGCAGAAGCAGAAAGAGAAGCAAAAACAGAAGGAGAAGCAGAAGGAAAAGCAGAAGAAACAGAAGAAGCAGAATCAGTAGCAGAAGAAGCTGAAGATGCAGAACCAGAAAGAGAAGCAGAAGGAATAGCAGAAGAACGAGAAGGAGAAATAGAAGGAAAAGCAGAAGGAGAAGCAGGAAAAGCAGAAGAAACAGAAGCAGACGGAGAAGCAGAAGAAGGAGAAGGAGAAGCCGGAGCAGAAGAAGAAGCAGAAGGAAAAGCACAAGCAGAAAGGAGATGCAGAAGGAGAAGCAGGAAATGCAGAAGACGCAGAAGCAGAAGGATAAGAAGAAGGAGAAGAATCAGAAGCAGAAGAAGCAGAAGCAGAAATAGAAAGAGAAGCCGACGAAGAGAAGCTGAACGAGAAGCAGGAGAAGCAGAAGAAGCAGAAGCAGACGGAGAAGCAGAAGAAGAAGAAACAGAAGAAGGAGAAGGAGCAGAACCAGAAGGAGAAGCAGAAGAAGGAGAAATTGAAACAGAAGAAGATGCAGAATAAGAAGCAGAAGTAGAAGGAGAAGCAGAAGAAGGAGAAGGAGAAGCAGAAGGATAAGCATAAAGAGAAACAGAAGGAGAAGCAGGAGAAGCAGAAGAAGGAGAAGCAGAAGCAGAAGAAGCAGAAAGAGAAGTAGAAACAGAAGGAGAAGCAGAAATAGAAGGAGAAGAACCCGAAGAAGCAGAAGCAGAACCTGAAGCACAAGGAGAAGCAGGAGAAGCAGAAGAAGAAGAATCTGGAGAAGAAGATGGAGAACCAGAAGGAGAAGCAGAAGCAGAAAGAGAAGCAAAAGCAGAAGGAGAAGCAGAAGGAGAAACAGAAGAAACAGAAGAAGCAGAAGCAGTAGCAGAAGAAGCTGAAGATGCAGAAGCAGAAAGAGAAGCAGAAGGAATAGCAGAAGAACGAGAAGGAGAAGGAGAAACAGGAGAAGCAGAAGGATAAGCAGAAAGAATCAGGAAAAGCAGAAGAAGCAGAAGCAGACGGAGAAGCAGCAGAAGAAGAAACAGAAGAAGGAGAAGGAGCAGAAGCCGAAAGAGAAGCAGTAGCAGAAGGAGAAGCAGAAAGAGAAGCAGGAAAAGCAGAAGAAGCAGAAGCAGGAGAAGCAGAAGCAGAAGAAACAGGAAAAGGACAAGAAGGAGAAGCAAAAGTAGAAGCAGAAACAGAAGGAGAAGCAGAAAGATAAGGAGGGGAAGCAGAAGAAGCAGAAGCAGGAGTAGCAGAAGCATAAGAATCCGAAGAAGCAGAAGCAGAACCTGAAGCAGAAGGAGAAGCAGGAGAAGCAGAAGAAGCAGAATCTGGAGAAGCAGAATGACAAGCTGAAGGAGAAGCAGAAGCAGAAAGAGAATCAAAAGCAGAAGGAGAAGCAGAAGAAACAGAAGAAGCAGAAGCAGTAGCAGTTGCAGCAGAAGGAGAAGCAGAAGGAAAAGCAGGAGAACAAGAAGGAGAAAGAGAAACAGAAGCAGAAGGAGAAGGAGAATCAGAAGGAGAAGCAGAAGAAGCAGAAGGAGAAGCAGAAGGAGAAACAGAAGCAGAAGAAGCAGCACAAGGAGAAGCAGAAGCAGAAGAAGATGCACAAGGAGAAGCACGAGAAGCAGAAGAAGCAGAAGCAGAAGGAGAAGTAGAAGTAGGAGAAGGAGAAGGAAGAGCCGCAGAAGCAATAGGAGAAGCAGAAGGAGAAGCAGAAGCAGAATGAGAAGAAGAAAGAGAAGGAGTGGCAGCAGAAGAAGCCGGAAAAGAAGAAGTAGAATAAAGAGAGACGAAATGACGAAACGAGACGACGACGACGACGAAACGAGATGACGAGAGATGAGAGAGAAGAGAGAGACGAGGAGGAGGAGGAGGAGGAGGAGGAGGAGAGAGAGAGAGAGAGAGAGAGAGAGAGATAGAGAGAGAGAGAGAGAGAAAGAGAGAGAGAGAGAGAGTTTAACTGCCCTAGTGCTAACAGAAGTGGAGTTTTCAATTTAGAGCCAAATTTGTCTCTGATGGGGGCTCAGCAGCCCTCCAAAGTCCAGTTGGCTTTAATGTAAAGAAATTTAGTCATGTCTTTTCCATGGTAAGGGTGACCTAAGAGCAAAGTGCTGCCACAGAGGGTCCTCTGTAGTGCTATTTGGCTTTTCAAAGTTGGCAGTCTGCCAGTGAGAAAGTTCTCACGTTTTCTCCAGAGGAGCCCTTGGCCTGGGTAGGCCCTAGCATGAGTTTCGGGCACTTGGCCAAGATTTCAGTCAGAATGCGGGGGTGGGGCTCAGTTAGTTCATGGCCCAGGTGGCCTTCCTTCGGAAATAGAGAAATTGGAAACCCAGACTCCAGTGAAGTGCTCACTCACCTGGGGATAGGGCTTAATTACCCAGTGTTGGATGAGCAGCAGGTAGAACTCTGGGTCAGGAGAAAGTTACCTTGGTGGTCCTCTGGCAACAGGAGTGTAGGACCTCAGGATAGGTCTTGGGGCAGCTGGTACTCCCATCCAAAGTGGAAAGAGGAGCAAATTCACTGGACAGCCTATCACGTACAGGCCACCACAAATGAAGGCTCCCTCACATCCATCCCAGGGGACCAGGCAGAGGCAGGCAAGAACAGGAGAAAGACTATTATAAAGTTTATTAGAGGAGCCATATTTCCCCCAAAAGGGAGCACATGGCACCCTTCATTATCCAGGTAGCAGGATGGTCAGGAAGTGAGGTAGATTGGAACTCAGGAGGGGTCGGGGCAGAGAGAGGAAGGGGTCAGCTGTAAGGCAGGAACTCGAGGACTGGGAGAAGCTCAGGTCTGAGTGGAGCTGAGGACCAATGGTGGGCATAATGCTTACACTATTCACCATAGCCAAGGTATAGAATCAGCCCAGATGCCCCTCAATGGATGAACAGATCAAGAAAATATGGTATACAGACACAATGGAATTATACTAATCCATCAGAAAGAATGATATCGTATCATTCATAACGAAAGGAAATGACTAGCGAAAAACCATATCAAGTGATTTAAACCAGACCCAAACAAAGGTTGCATGGTTTCTCTCATTTGTGATAGTTAGAATGTACCTATAAATCTATAAGTAAGCACACTGAGTGTATGAAAATGGTTACACATGAATTCACTGAAGTGTA
>NW_012292542.1:0-7581 GCF_000151885.1 Dipodomys ordii | reverse complement strand
GAAGGAGAAGCAGAAGCAGAAAGAGAAGCAGAAACAGAAGGAGAACAAGAAGGAGAAGCAGGAGAATCAGAAGAAGCAGAAGTAGAAGCAGAAAGAGGAGAAGAAGGAGAAGCAGAAGTAGAATCAGAAGAAACAGAAGAAGAAGCAGAAGAAACAGAAGCAAAAGAAACAGAAGAAGGAGAAGAGCAGAAGCAGAAGGAGAAGCAGAAGCAGAAGGAGAAGTAGAAAGAGAAGCAGGAGAAGCAGAAGAAGCAGGAGAAGCAGAAGCAGAATAAACAGGAGAAGCCGAAGAAGCAGAAGCAGAATCTGAAGCAGAAGGAGAAAGAGAAGAAGCACAATCTGAAGTAGAAGCAGAAGAACCAGTAATAGTAGAATAAGCAGAAGCAGAAGCACCAAGAGAAACAGAAGAAAAAGAAGTCGGAGAAGGCGAGAGAGATGGATTAGGAGTAGGAGAAGCAAAAGGATAAGCAGAAGCAGAAAGAGACGCAGAAGGAAAAGCAGCACGAGAAGTAGGAGAAGCAGGAGAAGCAGAAGAAAGAGAAGACGCAGAAGCAGAATGAGAAGCAGAAGGAGTAATTAAACAGAACCAGAAGCAGAAGCAGAATCAGAAGGAGAAGCAGAAGAAGGAGAAGGAAAATCAGGAAGAGAAGCAGAAAGAGAAGCAGAACGAGAAGCAGGAGAAGCAGAAGCAGGAGAAGCAGAAGCAGAAGAAACAGAAGAAGGAGAAGAAGCAGAAGCAGAAGGAGAAGCAGAAACAGAAGGAAAAGCAAAAAGAGAAGCAGGAGAAGCAGAAGAAGCAGCACAGTAGAAGCAGAAGCAGAAGAAGCCGAAGAAGCAGAAGCAGAACCTGAAGCAGAAGGAGAAGCAGGAGTAGCTGAAGAAGCAGAACCTGGAGAAGCAGAAGCAGAAAGAGAAGCTAAAGCAGAAGAAAGAGAAGAAGCAGAGGCAGTAGCAGAAGAAGCAGAAGATGCAGAAGCAGAAGGAGAAGTAGAAGGAAAAGCAGAAGAACGAGAAGGAGAAACAGAAGGAGAAGCAGAAAGAGAAGCAGAAGAAGGAGCAGGAGAAGGAAAAGCAGCAGGAGAAGCAGAAAGAGCAGCAGAAGGAGAAGCAGGAGATGCAGAAACAGGAGAAGCAGAAGCAGAAGAAACAGGAGAAGGACAAGAAGCAGAAGTAGAAGGAGAAGCAAAAACAGGAGGAGAAGCAGAAAGAGAAGGAGGGGAAGCAGAAGAAGCAGAAGCAGGAGAAGCAGAAGCATAAGAATGTGAAGAAGCAGAAGGAGAACCTGAAGCAGAAGGAGAAGCAGGAGAAGCAGAAGAAGCAGAATCTGGAGAAGCAGAATGAGAAGCGGAAGGAGAAGCAGAAGCAGAAAGAGAATCAAAAGCAGAAGGAGAAGCAGAAGAAACAAAAGAAGTAGAAGCAGTAGCCGTTGTAGCAGAAGCAGAAGGAGAAACAGAAGGAAAAGCAGAAGAACAAGAAGGAGAAGGAGAAACAGAAGGAGAAACAGAAGGAGAAGCATGAAGAGAAGCAGGTAAAGCAGAAGAAGAAGCAGAAGGAGAATCAGAAGGAGAAGCAGAAGAAGGAGAAGGAGAAGCACAAGCAGAAGCAGATTCAGAAGGAGAAGCAGGAGAAGCAGAAGAAGCAGAAGCTGAAGGAGAAGCAGAAGTAGGAGAAGGTGAAGGAGGAGAAGCAGAAGGAGAAGCAGAAGCAGAATGAGAAGCAGAAGGAGAAGCAGGAGAAGGACAAGAAGCAGAAGCAGGAGAAGCCGAAAGAGAAGAAGCAGAAGAAACAGAAACATTAGCAGAACGAGAAGCAGAAGGAGAAGCAGCAGAAGAAGTAGAACCAGAAATTCAAGCAGGAGAAACAGAAGAAGCAGAAGCAGAAGGAGAAGCAAAAAGAGAAGCACAAGGAGTAGTAAAAGAAGCAGCAGAAGGAGAAGCAGCAGAAGAAGCAGAAAAACAAGCAGGAGAAGCAGAAGCAGAAAGAGAAGTAGAAGCAGAAGAAGCAGAACCAGAAGAAGAAGCAGTAGAAGCATAGGAAGCAGAAGCAGGAGAAGCAGCAGCAGAAGAAAAAGAATCAGCATAAGAAGCAGAAATAGAAGCAGAGGGAGAAACAGAAGAAGGAGAAGGAGCAGCAGAAGGTGAAGCAGAAGGAGATGCATAAGCAGAAAGAGAAGCAAAAACAGAAGGAGAAGTTGGAGAATCAGAAGAAGCAGAAGCAGAAAGAGAAGCAGAAGAGGGAGAAGGAGAAGCAGAAGCAGAAGGACAATCAGGAGAAGCAGAAGATGCAGAAGCGGGAGTAGAAGAAGAAACAGAAGAAGGAGAAGGAGCAGAAGGAGAAGCAAAAGCAGAAGGAGAAGCAGAAATAGAAACAGAAGCAGAAGAATCAGAAGCAGAAGAAACAGAAGAAGCTGAAGAAGCAGAAGGAGAACCTGAAGGAGAAGGAGAAGCAGAAGCATCAGAAGCTGGAAAAGCAGAAGCAGAAGATACAGAACAAGCAGAAGAAGCAGAAGCAGAATGAGAAGCAGAAGAATAAGAAGGAGAAAGAGAAGGATTAGGAGTAGGAGGAGCAGAAGCAGAATTAGAAGCAGAAAGAGAAGCAGAAGGAGAAACAGAAGAAGCAGAAGCAGGAGAAGCAGAAGCAGAAGCAGAATGAGAAGCACAGGAAGGAGAAATTGAAGGAGAAGGAGAATGAGACGGAGAAGCAGAAGGAGAAGTAGGAGATGCAGAAGAAGGAGAAGCAGGAGAAGCAGAAGCAGAAGAAACAGAAGAAGGATAAGAGCAGAAGCAGAAGGAGAAACAGAAGCAGAAGGAGAAGCAGAAGAAGCAGAAGCTGAAGCAGAAGAAACTGAAAAAGCAGAAAAAGAAGAAGAAGCAGAAGAAGAACAAGCAGGAAAAGCAGAAGAAGAAGAAGGAGAAGGAGAAAGAGAAGGATTAGGAGTAGGTGAAACAGACGGATAAGCAGAAGCAGAAAGAGAAGGAGAAGGAGAAGGAGAAGCAGAAGAAGCAGAAGCAGGAGAAGCAGAAGCAGAATGAAAAGCAGAAGAAGGAGAAATTGAAACAGAAGAAGATGCAGAAGGAGAAGCAGAAGCAGAAGGAGACGCAGAAGAAGGAGAAGGAGAAGGAGAAGCAGAAGGATAAGAATAAAGAGAAACAGAAGGAGAAGCAGTAGAAGCATAAGCAGAAGAAATAGAAGAAGGAGAAGAAACAAAAGTAGAAAGAGAAACAGAAACAGAAGGAGAAGCAGAAATAGAAGCAGAAGAAGCCGAAGAAGCAGAAGCAGAACCTGAAGCGGAAGGAGAAGCAGAAGAAGCAGAATCTGGAGAAGAAGAAGGAGAACCAGAAGGAGAAGCAGAAGCAGAAAGAGAAGCAAAAGCAGAAGGAGAAGCAGAAGAAACAGAAGAAGCAGAAGCAGTAGCAGAAGAAGCTGAAGATGAAGAAGCAGAAAGAGAAGCAGAAGGAATAGCAGAAGAACGAGAAGGAGAAGGAGACACAGAAGGAGAAGAAGAAGGAGAAGCAGAAGGAGAATCAGGAAAGGCAGAAGAAGCAGAATCAGACGGAGAAGCAGAAGAAGGAGAAGGAGAAGCAGAAGCAGAAGAAGAAGCAGACGAAAAGCACAAGCAGAAGGAGATGCAGAAGGAGAAGCAGGAGAAGCAGAAGAAGCAGAAGGAGAGAAGAAGTAGAAGAAGCAGAATCCGAAGAAGCAGAAGCAGAAGTAGAAAGAGAAGCCGACGAAGAGAAGCAGAACGAGAAGCAGGAGAAGCAGAAGAAGCAGAAGCGGGAGAAGCAGAAGCAGAAGAAACAGGAGAAGGACAAGAAGCAGAAGCAGAAGGAGAAGCAGAAACTGAAGGAGAAGCAGAAAGAGCAGGGGAAGCAGAAGAAGCAGAAGCAGGAGAAGCAGAAGCATAAGAATCCGAAGAAGCAGAAGCAAAACCTGAAGCAAAAGCGGAAGCAGGAGAAGCAGAAGAAGCAGAATCTGGAGAAGCTGAATGAGAAGCTGAAGGAGAAGCAGAAGCTGAAAGAGAATCAAAAGCAGAAGGAGACGCAGAAGAAACAGAAGAAGCAGTAGCAGTTGCAGCAGAAGCTGAAGGAGAAGCAGAAAGTAAAAGCAGAAGAACGAGAAGGAGAAGGAGAAATAGAAGGAGAAGCAGAAGGAGAAGCAGAAGAAGCAGAAGGAGAAGCAGAAGGTGAAACAGAAGCAGAAGAAGCAGCAGAAGGAGAAGCAGAAGCAGAAGAAGATGCAGAAGGAGAAGCAGAAGAAGAAGAAGGAGAAGGCGAAAGAGAAGGATTAGGAGTAGGAGAAGCAAAAGGATAAGCAGAAGCACAAAGAGACGCAGAAGGAGAAGCAGCACGAGAAGTAGGAGTAGCAGGAGAAGAAGAAGCAGGAGAAGCAGAAGAAACAGAAGGCGCAGAAGCAGAAGGAGAAGCAGAAGCAGAAGAAGAAGCAGAAGAAGGAGAAGGACAAGGAGAAGGAGAAAGAGAAGCAGAAAGAGAAGCAGAACGAGAAGCAGGAGAAGCAGAAGCTGGAGAAGCCGAAGTAGAAGAAACAGAAGAAGGGGAAGAAGCAGTAGCAGAAGGAGAAGCAGAAACAGAAGGAAAAGCAGAAAGAGAAGCAGGAGAAGCAGAAGAAGCAGCAGCAGGAGAAGCAGAAGCAGAAGAAGCCGAAAAAGCGAAAGCAGAACCTGAAGCAGAAGGAGAAGCAGGAGAAGCAGAAAAAGCAGAATCTGGAGAAGCAGAAGGAGAAGCAGAAGCAGAAATAGAAGCAAAAGCAGAAGAGGAAGCAGAAGAAACAGAAGTAGCAGAGGCAGTAGCAGAAGAAGCAGAAGATTCAGAAGCAGAAGGAGAAGCAGAAGGAAAAGCAGAAGAACTAGAAAGAGAAGGAGAAGGAGAAACAGGAGTAGAAGCAGAAAGAGAAACAGAAGATGGAGCAGTAGAAGGAAAAGCGGCAGGAGAAACAGAAAGAGCAGCATAAGGAGAAGCAGCAAATGCAGAAACAGGAGAAGAACAAGCAGAAGAAACAGGAGAAGGACAAGAAGCAGCAGCAGAAGGAGAAGCAGAAAGTGAAGGAGGGGAAGCAGAAGAAGCAGAAGCAGGAGAAGCAGAAGCATAAGAATCCGAAGAAGCAGAAGCAGAACCTGAAGCAGAAGGAGAAGCAGGAGAAGCAGAAGAATCAGGATCTGGAGAAGCAGAATGAGAAGCAGAAGGAGAAGCAGAAGCAGAAAGAGAATCAAAAGCAGAAGGAGAAGCAGAAGAAGTAGAAGCAGTAGCAGTTGTAGCAGAAGCAGGAGGAAAAGCAGAAGGAAAAGCAGAAGAACAAGAAGGAGAAGGAGAAACAGAAGGAGAAGCAGAAGGAGAAACAGAAAGAGAAGCAAGTAAAGCAGAAGAAGAAGAAGCAGAAGGAGAATCAGAAGGGGAAGCAGAAGAAGGAGAAGCAGAAGCAGAAGAAGATGCAGAAGGAGAAGCAGAAGAAGCAGAAGCAGAAGGAGAAGCAGGAAAAGCAGAAGAAGCAGAAGCAAAAGGTGAAGCAAAAGAAGGATAAGGAGAAGCAGAGGCAGAAGAAGAAGCATAAGGACAAGCACAAGCAGAAGGAGATGCAGAAGGAGAAGCAGGAGAAGCAGAAGAAGCAGAAGCTGAAAGAGAAGCAGAAGTAGGAGAAGGAGGAGAAGCAGAAGCAGAAGGAGAAGCAGAAGCAGAATGAGAAGCAGAAAGAGAAGCAGGAGGAGGACAAGAAGCAGGAGAAGCCGAAAGAGAAGAAGCAGAAACAGAAGCAAAAGGAGAAGCAGCAGAAGAAGTAGAACCAGAAATTCAGGCATGAGAAACAGAAGAAGCAAAAGCAGAAGGAGAAGCAAAAAGAGAAGCAGAAGGAGAAGTAGAAAAAGCAGCAGAAGAAGCAGAAAAACAAGTAGGAGAAGCAGAAGCAGAAAGAGAAGTAGAAGCAGAAGAAGCAGAAGAAGCAGAAGAAGAAGCTATAGAAGCATAAGAAGCAGAAGCAGGAGAAGCAGAACCAGAAGAAAAAGAAGAAGCATAAGAAGCAGAAGCAGAGGGAGAAACAGAAGAAGGAGAAGGAGCAGCTGAAGGTGAAGCAGAAGGAGATGCAGAAGCAGAAAGAGAAGCAGAAATACAAGGAGAAGAAGAAGGAGAAGTTGGATAAGCAGAAGAAGCAGAAGCAGAAGACGGAGAAGGAGAAGCAGTAGTAGAAGGACAAGCAGGTGAAGCAGAAGAAGCAGAAGCGGGAGAAGCAGAAGAAGAAGAAGATGAAACAGAAGAAGGAGAAGGAGCAGAAGGAGAAGCAGAAGCAGAAGGAGAAGCAGAAAGAGAAGCAGAAGAAGCAGTAGCAAGAGAAGCAGAAGCAGAAGAAACAGAAGAAGCCGAAGAATCAGAAGGAGAACCTGAAGCAGAAAGAGAAGCAGAAGCAGCAGAAGCTGGAAAAGCAGAAGCAGAAGAAACCGAACAAGCAGAAGAAGCAGAAGCAGAAGGAGAAGCAGAAGAAGAGGGAGAAAGAGAAGGATTAGGAGTAGGAGGAGCAGAAGCAGAATATGAAGCAGAAAGAGAAGCAGAAGGAGAAGCAGAAGGAGAAACAGAAGCAGAAGCAGGAGAAGAAGAAGCAGAAGCAGAAAGAGAAGCACAAGAAGGAGGAATTGAAGGAGAAGGAGAATGAGACCGAGAAGCAAAGGAGAAGCAGGAGATGCAGAAGAAGGAGAAGGAGAAGGCGAAAGATAAGGATTAGGAGTAGGAGAAGCAAAAGGATAAGCAGAAGCAGAAAGAGACACAGAAGGAGAGCAGCACGAGAAGTAGGAGAAGCAGGAGAAGGAGAAGCAGGAGAAGCAGAAGAAACAGAAGACTCAGAAGCTTAATGAGAAGCAGAAGGAGAAAATGAAGCAGAAGCAGAAGCAGAAGGAGAAGCAGAAGAGGAAGGAGAAGCAGAAGAAGGAGAGGGAGAAGCAGAAAGAGAAGCACAACGAGAAGCAGGAGAAGCAGAAGCAGGAGAAGCAGAAGCAGAAGAAACATAGGAAGGAGAAGAAGCAGAAGCAGAAGGAGAAGCAGAAACAGAAGGAAAAGCAGAAAGAGAAGCAGGAGAAGCAGAAGAAGCAGCAGCAGGAGAAGCAGAAGCAGAAGAAGCCGAAGAAGCAGTAGCAGAACATGAAGCAGAAGGAGAAGCAGGAGAAGCAGAAGAAGCAGAATCTGGAGAAGCAGAAGGAGAAGCAGAAGCAGAAAGAGAAGCAAAAGCAGAAGGAGAAGCAGAAGGGGAAGCAGAAGAAACAGAAGAAGCAGAGGCAGTAGCAGAAGAAGCAGAAGATGCAGAAGCAGAAGGAGAAGCAGAAGGAAAAGCAGAAGAAAGAGAAGCTGAAGGAGAAGGAGAAACAGAAGGAGAAGCAGAAAGAGAAGCAGAAGAAGGAGCAGGAGAAGGAAAAGCAGCAGGAGAAGCAGAAAGAGCAGCAGAAGGAGAAGCAGGAGATGCAGAAACTTGAGAAGCAGAAGCAGAAGAAACACAAGAAGGACAAGAAGCAGAAGAAGAAGGAGAAGCAGAAACAGGAGGAGAAGCAGGAAGAGAAGGAGGGAAAGCAGAAGAAGCAGAAGCAGGAGA
>NW_012292541.1:0-4575 GCF_000151885.1 Dipodomys ordii | reverse complement strand
CAGCCTGGAAACAGAGGGACATAGCAGTTCACAACGAGGACACACAAGGGACACAGCGGGACACAGCGGGGACACAGCGGGACACAGCGGGACACAGCGGGGGACACAGCGGGGGACAGCGGGGACCCACATGCGGACAGCAGGGACACAATGGGACACAGTGGGGGACATCGGGGACACAGCGGGACAAAGCGGGACACAGCGGGACACAGCGGGGACAAAGCAGGGACACAGCGGGTCACAGCGGGGACACAGTGGGGGACACAGCGAGGACACAGCAGGACACAGAGGGATACACAGAGAGGACACAGCGTGACACATGGGGACACAGTGGGACACAGCGGGTCACCCAGCGAGGACAAAGCGGGACACAAATGGTGACACAGCAAGGACACAGCGGGACACAGCGGGAAAGAGCGGGACACAGCTGGGGTCACACCCGGGGACACAGCGGGACACAGCAGGGGACACAGCCGGGACACAGCAGGGGACAGCAGGCACACAGCGGGACACAGCGGAACACAGCAGGACACAGAGGGACACAACGAGGAACACAGCGGGGGACACATCGGGACACAGCGGGACACAGCAGTGGACACAGCATGGATACAGCGGGTCACAGCGGGGAAATAGTGGGGGACACAGCGGGATACAGAAGGACACAGCGAGAACACAGCGGGACAAAGGAGGACACACCACGGACACAGCAGGGACACAGCGGGGGACACAGTGGGACACAGCGGGGACACAGAGGGACTCAGTGGTTACACAGCGAGGACACATCAGGGACACAGCAGGACACAGCGGAGACACAGCGGGGACACAGCGGGGCACAGCGAGGACACAGCGGGACACAGCGGGGGATACAGCGGGGGACAGCGGTGACACACCGGCGGACAGCGGGGACATAGCGGGACTCAGCGGGACACAGCGGGACACAGTGGGGGACACAGCAGGGGACAAAGCGGGACACAGCGGGGGACACAGCGGGACACAAATGGGGACACAGCAAGGACGCAGCGGGACACAGCGGGAAAGAGCAGGACACAGTGGGGGACACAGCGAAAACACAGCGGGACACAGAATTACTCACAGCGAGGACAGAGCGTGACACATGGGGACACAGCGGGACACAGCGGGACACATTGGCGACACAGGAGGACACAGGAGGACACGGCGGGGTACACAGCGGGACACAGCGGGGACACAGAGGGACATAGAGGTTACACAGCGAAGAGACACCAGGGACACAACGGGCCACAGCGGGGACACAGCGGGACACAGCGGGAAAGAGCGGGACACAGCGGGGGTCACAGCCGGGGACACAGCGGGATACAGCGGCACACAGTGGGGACACAGTGGGGGCACAGCAGGGGACACAACGGGTGACACAGCGGGACACAGTGGGGTACACAAAGGGACACAGTGGGGGACTCTGTAGCGGACACAGTGGGACTTATCGGGACACAGCGGGACACAGCGGGGAACACAGCGGGGGACACAGCGGGACACAGCGGGCAAATAGTGGGGGACACAGCGGGGGACACAGCGGGATACAGAAGGACACAACGAGGACACAGCGGGACACAGGAGGACACAGCGGGTACATAGCGGGGGACACAATGGGCCACAGCTGCGGATACAGCGAGGACACAGCAGGGACACTGCGGGACACAGCGGGTCACAGCGGGGAAACAGTGGGGGACACAGCGGAGGACACAGCGGGATACAGAAGGACACAGCGAGGACACAGCGGGGACATAGGGTGTCACTGCGGGACACAATGGGACACAGCGGGGACACAGAGGGACATAGAATTTACACAGCCAGGACACACTAGGGACACAGCGGAACACAGCGGGGACACAGCGGGACACAGCGGGACCCAGCGGGGACACAGCGGGGACACAGCCGGACACAGCGGGGGACACAGAGGCGGACACAGCAGGACACAGCGGGACACAGCGGGATACAGCGGGACACAGCGGGGACACAGCGAGGACACAGCGGAACACAGCGGGACACATCATGGACACAGCGTGTCACAGTGGGGAAATAGTGGGGGACACAGCGGGGGACACAGCGGGATACAGAAGGACAAAGTGAGGACACAGTGGGACAAAGGAGGACACAGCGGGGACACAGCTGGGACACAGCGGGGACACAGTGGGACACAGCGGTGACACAGAGGGACTCAGCGGTTACACAGCGAGGACACACCAGGGACACAGCGGGACATAGCGGACACAAAGCGGAGACACAGCGGGACACAGAGAGGACACAGCGGGACACAGCGGAGGATACAGCAGGGGACAGCGGTGCCACACAGGCGGACAGCGGGGACACAGCGGGACAGAGCGGGACACAGCGGGGTACACAGCAGGACACAGTGGGGGACAGAGCGGGGGACACAGTGGGACACAGCGGGGGACACAGTGGAACACAGCGAGGACACAGGGGACACAGTGGGACACAGCGGGGACACAGTGGGACACAGCGGGGAACACAGGCCGACAACGCAGGACACAGCGGGACACAGCGGGAAACAGCAGGACACAGCGGAGGACACACCGGGACACAGAGGGGGTCACAGCAAGAACATAGCGGGATACAGGAGGACACAGCGGGGACACAGCAGGGACACAGCGGGGGACACTGTGGGACACAGCGGGGGACACAGCGAGGACAGAGCGGGGACATAGGGGGACACTGCGGGAGACAGTGGAACACAGCGGGGACACAGAGGGACATAGCAGTTACACAGCGAGGACACAAGAGAGACACAGCGGGACACAGCGGGGACACAGCGGGGACACAGCGAGACACAGCGGGACCCAGCGGGGACACAGCAGGGACACAGCGGGACACAGCGGGGGACACAGCGGGACACAGTGGGGGTCAGAGCAGGACACAGCATGGACACAGTGGGACACAGCGGGTCACAGCGGGGACACAGTGTGGGACACAGCGAGGACACAGCGGGAAACAGAGGGATACACAGAGAGGACACAGCATGACACATGGGGACACAGCCGGACACAGCGGGAGACACAGAGAGGACACAGCGGGACACAAATGGGGACACAGCAAGGACACAGCGGGACACAGCGGGAAAGAGCGGGACACAGCGGGGGTCACAGCCGGGGACACAGCGGGGTACAGCGGCACACAGTGGGGACACAGCGGTGGACACAGCGGGGGACACAACGGGTGACACAGCGGGACACAGTGGGGTACACAAAGGGACACAGCGGGGGACACTGTAGCGGACACAGTGGGACTTATCGGGACACAGCGGGGAACACAGAGTGGGACACAGCGGGACATAGCGGGGAAATAGTGGGGGAGACAGCGGGGGACACAGCGGGATACAGAAGGACACAGCGAGGACACAGCGGGACACAGGAGGAAACAGCTGGGACACAGCGGGGGACACAGCGGGACACAGCTGCGGATACAGCGAGGACACAGCAGGGACACTGCGGGACACAGCGGGACACAGCGCGGGACACAGCGGGACACAGCCTGGGACAGAGTGGGACACACCGTGGACACAGCGGGACACAGCGAGACACAGCAGTGACAAAGCGGCGACACAGCGGGAAACATCTGGACACAGCGGGACACAGCGGGGACACAGCGGGACACAGCGGGACACAGAGGGACACAGCAGGGAAACAGCGGGTGACACAGTGGGACACAGCGGGGTACACAGCGGGACACAGCGGGGACACAGCGGGACACAGTGGGAAACAGCGGGACACAGCGGCGGACAAAGCGGGACACACCGGGACACAGCGGGACACAGCGGAGGACACAGAGGAGGACACAGAGCTGCACACAGCGGGAGAGAGTGGAACACAGCACGGACACAGCAGGGACACAGGGGGACATAGCAGGGACAAAGCGAGGACAGAGCGGGACACAGAGGTACACAGCGAGGGACACAGCGGGGGACAGTGGGGACAAACCCGGGAACAACGGGGACACAGCGGGACACAGCTAGGACACAGCGGGGACACAGCAGGGGACATAGTGGGACAAAGCGGGACACAGTGGGGACAGAGTGGGACACAGCGGGGACACAGCGGGGGACACAGCGGGGACACAGCGGGGACACAGCGGGACACACCGGGGACACAGCGGGGACATAGCGGGACACAGCAGCAACACAGCGGAACACAGCGGGGGACACAGCGGGACACAGCCTGGGACAGAGCGGGACACAGCGTGGACACAGCGGGACACAGCGAGACACAGCAGTGACAAAGCGGCGACACAGCGGGACACATCGGGACACAGTGGGACAAAGTGGGGACAGAGGGGACACACCGGTGGACAACGGGGACACAGCAGGACAGCTCGGGGTCACAGTGGGAAACAGCGGGGACTCAGAGGGACACAGCGGGACACAGCGGGACAGAGCGGGGACACAGCGGGGACAAAGCGGGGAACACAGTGGGGACACTGTGTTAAACAGCGGGGGACACAGCGGGACTCAGCTGGAGACACATCAAAGGACACAGCGGGTGACACAGAGGGGGAAACAGCGGGGGAAACAGCGAGGACACAGCA
>NW_012292540.1:0-7585 GCF_000151885.1 Dipodomys ordii | reverse complement strand
GAAGAAGGAGAAGAAGCAGAAGCAGGAGGAGAAGCAGAAACAGAAGAAGATGCAGAAAGAGAAGGAGGGGAAGAATAAGAAGCATAAGCACGAGAAGCAGAAGCATAAGAATCCGAAAAAGCAGAAGCAGAACCTGAAGCATAAGGAGAAGCAGGAGAAGCAGAAGAAGCAGAATCTGGAGAAGCAGAAGGAGAAGCAAAAGCAGAAAGAGAAGCAAAAGCTGAAGGAGAAGCAGAAGGAGAAGCAGAAGAAACAGAAGAAACAGAAGCAGTAGCAGAAGAAGCTGAATATGTAGAAGCAGAAAAAGAAGCACAAGAAATAGCAGAAGAACGAGAAGGAGAAGGAGAAACAGAAGGAGAAGCCGAAGGAGAAGCAGAAAGAGAATCAGGAAAAGCAGAAGAAGCAGAAGCAGACGGAGAAGTAGAAGAAGGAGAAGGAGAAGCAGAAACAGAAGAAGAAGCACAAGGAAAAGCACAAGCAGAAGGAGATGCAGAAGGAGAAGCAGGAGAAGCAGAAGAAGCAGAAGCAGAAGGAGAAGAACTAAAGAGAAGAAGCAGAAGCAGAAGTAGAAACAGAAGCCGACGAAGAGAAGCAGAACGAGAAGCAGGAGAAGCAGAAGAAGCAGAAGCGGGAGAAGCAGAAGAAGAAACAGAAGGAGGAGAAGGAGCAGAAGCCGAAGGAGAAGCAGAAGCAGAAGGAGAAGCAGAAAGAGAAGCAGGAAAAGCAGAAAAAGCAGAAGCAGGAGAAGCAGAAGCAGAAGAAACAGGAGAAGGACAAGAAGCAGAAGCAGAAGGAGAAGCAGAAAGAGAAGGAGGGGAAGCAGAAGAAGCAGAAGCAGGAGAAGCAGAAGCATAAGAATCCGAAGAAGCAGAAGCAGAACCTGAAGCAGGAGGAGAAGCAGGAGAAGCAGAAGAAGCAGAATATGGAGAAGCAGAATGACAAGCTGAAAGAGAATCAAAAGCAGAAGGAGAAGCAGAAGAAACAGAAGAAGCAGAAGCAGTAGCAGTTGCAGCAAAAGCAGAAGGAGAAGCAGAAGGAAAAGCAGGAGAACGAGATGGAGAAGGAGAAACAGAAGCAGAAGCAGAAGGAGAATCAGAAGGAGAAGCAGAAGAAGCAGAAGGAGAAGCAGAAGCAGAAGAAGCAGCAGAAGGAGAAGCAGAAGAAGAAGAAGAAGAAGAAGAAGAAGATGCAGAAGGAGAAGCAGGAGGAGCAGAAGAAGCAGAAGCAAAAGGAGAAAGAGAAGGAGAAGAAGGAGAAGCAGAAGTAGAATCAGAAGAAACAGAAGAAGAAGAAGAAGAAGAAGAAGAAGAAGAAGAAGAAGAAGAAGAAGAAGAAGAAGAAGAAGAAGAAGAAGAAGAAGAAGAAGAAGAAGAATCAAAACAAACAGAAGAAGAAGAAGAGCAGAAGCAGAAGCAGAAAGAAAAGCAGAAGCAAAAGGAGAAGCAGAAAGAGAAGCAGGAGAAGCAGAAGAAGCAGGAGAAGCAGAAGCAGAAGAAACAGGAAAAGCCGAAGAAGCAGAAGCAGAATCTGAAGCTTAAGGAGAAACAGAAGAAGCAAAATCTGAAGCAGAAGCAGAAGAAACAGAAATAGTAGAATAAGCAGAAGCAAAAGCAGCAGGAGAAGCAGAAGAAGAAGGCGGAGAATTCGAAAGAGAAGGATTAGGAGTAGGAGAAGCAAAAGGATAAGCAGAAGCAGAAAGAGACGCAGAAGGAGAAGCAGCACGAAAATTAGGAGAAGCAGGAGAAGCAGAAGCAGGAGAAGCAGAAGAAACAGAAGACCCAGAAGCAGAATGAGAAGCAGAAGGAGAAATTGAAGCAGAAGCAGAAGCAGAAGCAGAAGCAGAAGGAGAAGCAGAAGAAGGAGAAGGAGAAGGAGAAGCCGAAAGAGAAGAAGAAAGAAAAGCAGAATGAGAAGCAGGAGAAGCAGAAGCAGGAGAAGCAGAAGCGGAAGAAACAGAAGAAGGAGAAGAAACAGAAGCAGAAGCAGAAACAGAAGGAAAAGCAGAAAGAGAAGCAGGAGAAGCAGAAGAAGCAGCAGCAGGAGAAGCAGAAGCAGAAGAAGCCGAAGAAGCAGAAGCAGAACCTGAAGCAGAAGAAGAAGCAGGAGAAGCAGAAGAAGCAGAATCTGGGGAAGAAGAAGGAGAACCAGAAGGAGAAGCAGAAGCAGAAAGAGAAGCAAAAGCAGAAGGAGAAGCAGAAGAAACAGAAGAAGCAGAGGCAGTAGCAGAAGAAGCAGAAGATGCAGAAGCAGAAGGAGAAGCACAAGGAAAAGCAGAAGAACGAGAAGGAGAAGGAGTAGGAGAAACAGAAGGAGAAGCAGAAAGAGAAGCAGAAGAAGGAGCAGGAGACGGAAAAGCAGCAGGAAAAGCAGAAAGAGCAGCAGAAGGAGAAGCAGGAGATGCAGAAACAGGAGAAGCAGAAGGAAAAGAATCAGGAAAAGGACAAGAAGCAGCAGAAGAAGGAGAAGCAGAAACAGAAAGAGAAGCAGATAGAGAAGGAGGGGAAGCAGAAGAAGCAGAAGCAGGAGAAGCAGAAGCATAAGAATCCGAAGAAGAAGAAGCAGAAGCTGAAGCAGAAGGAGAAGCAGGAGAAGCAGAAGAAGCAGAATCTGGAGAAGCAGAATGACAAGCTGAAGGAGAAGCAGAAGCAGAAAGAGAATCAAAAGCAGAAGGAGAAGCAGAAGAAACAGAAGAAGTAGAAGCAGTAGCAGTTGTAGCAGAAACAGAAGGAGAAGACAAAGGAAAAGCAGAAGAACAAGAAGGAGAAGGAGAAACAGAAGGAGAAGCAGAATGAGAAGCAGGTAAAGCAGAAGAAGCAGAAGGAGAATCAAAAGGATACGCAGAAGAAGGAGAAGGAGAAGCAGAAGCAGAAGAAGATGCAGAAGGAGAAGCAGGAGAAGCAGGAGAAGCAGAAGCAGAAGGAGAAGTAGGAAAAGCAGAAGAAGCAGAAGCAAAAGGAGAAACAAAAGAAGGAGAAGGAGAAGCAGAAGCAGAAGAAGAAGCATAAGGACAAGCACAAGCTGCAGAAGGAGAAGCAGAAGAAGCAGAAGCTGAAGGAGAAGCAGAAGTAGGAGAAGGAGAAGGAGGAGAAGCAGAAGGAGAAGCCGAAGCGGAATGAGAAGGAGAAAGAGAAGCAGGAGAAGCACAAGAAGGAGAAGCAGGAGAAGCCGAAAGAGAAGAAGCAGAAGAAGCAGAAACAGAAGCAGAAGTAGAAGCAGAAGCAGAAGGAGAAGCAGCAGAACAAGTAGAACCAGAAATTCAGGCAGGAGAAACAGAATAAGCAGAAGCAGAAAGAGAAGCAAAAAGAGAAGCAGAAGGAGAAGTAGAAGAAGCAGCAGAATGAGAAGCAGCAGAAGAAGCAGAAAAACAAGCAGGAGAAGCAGAAGCAGAAAGAGAAGTATAAGCAGAAGAAGCAGAAGCAGAAGAAGAAGCAGTAGAAGCATAAGAAGCAGAAGCAGGAGAAGCAGAAGCAGAAGAACAAGAAGAAGCATAAGAAGCAGAAGCAGAAGCAGAGGGAGAAACAGAAGAAGGAGAAGGAGCAGCAGAAGGTGAATCAGAAGGAGATGGAGAAGCAGAAAGAGAAGCAGAAACAGAAGGAGAAGAAGAAGGATTAGTTGGAGAATCAGAAGAAGCAGAAGCAGAAAGAGAAGCAGAAGAAGGAGAAGGAGAAGCAGAAGCAGAGGAAAGGAAGGAGAAGCAGAAGAAGCAGAAGCGGGAGAAGCAGAAGTAGAAGAAGAAACAGAAGAAGGAGAAGGAGCAGAAGGAGAAGCAGAAGCAGAAGGAGAAGCAGAAAGAGAAGGAGAAGAAGCAGTAGCAGGAGAAGCAGAAGCACAAGAAACAGAAGAAGCTGAAGAAACAGAAGCAGGACCTGAAGCAGAAGAAACAGAACAAGCAGAAGAAGCAGTAGCAGAAGCAGAACGAGAAGAAGAAGGAGAAGGAGAAAGAGAAGGATTTAGAAGTAGGAAGAGCAGAAGGAGAATCAGAAGAAGAACGAGAAGCAGAAGGAGCAGCAGAAAGAGAAGCAGAAGGAGATGCAGAAGAAGGAGAAACAGAAGCAGAAGAAGCAGCAGAAGGAGAAGCAGAAGCAGAAGAAGATGCAGAAGGAGAAGCAGAAGAAGCACAAGAAGAAAAAGCAGAAGGAGAAGCAGAAGTAGGAGAAGGAGAAGGAAAAGGAAGGGCAGCAGAAGCAATAGGAGAAGCAGAAGGAGAAGCAGAAGCAGAATGAGAAGCAGAAAGAGAAGCAGTAGAAGCAGAAGAAGCAGGAAAGGAAGAAGCAGAAGAAAGAGAAGAAGAAGAAGAAGAAGAAGAAGAAGAAGAAGAAGAAGAAGAAGAAGAAGAAGAAGAAGAAGAAGAAGAAGAAGAAGAAGGAGAAGCATAAGGAGAAGAATAAGGAGAAGCATAAGGAGAAGCAGTAGAAGCAGAAGAAGCAGAAGCAGAAGAAGCAGAAGCAGAAGAAAAAGAATAAGCAAAAAAGCAGAAGCAGAAGCACTGGGAGAAGCAGAAGCAGAAGGAGAAGGAGCAGCAGAAGGAGAAGCAGAAGCAGAAAGAGAAGCAGAAACAGAAGGACAACAAAAGGAGAAGCAGGAGAATCAGAAGAAGCAGAAGTAGAAGCAGAAAGAGAAGGAGAAGAAGGAGAAGCAGAAGTAGAATCAGAAGAAACAGAAGAAGAAGAAGCAGAAGAAACAGAAGCAAAAGAAACAGAAGAAGGAGAAGAGCAGAAGCAGAAGCAGAAGGAGAAGCAGAAAGAGAAGCAGGAGAAGCAGAAGAAGCAGGAGAAGCAGAAGCAGAAGAAACAGAAGAAGCCGAAGAAGCAGAAGCAGAATCTGAAGCAGAAGGATAAACAGAAGAAGCACAATCTGAAGCAGAAGCAGAAGAAACAGAAATAGTAGAATAAGCAGAAGCAGAAGCAGCAGGAGAAGCAGAAGAAGAAGACGGAGAAGGCGAGAGAGAAGGATTAGGAGTAGGAGAAGCAAAAGGATAAGCAGAAGCAGAAAGAGACGCAGAAGGAGAAGCAGCACGAGAAGTAGGAGAAGCAGGAGAAGCAGAAGCAGGAGAAGCAGAAGAAACAGAAGAAGCAGAAGCAGTAGCAGAAGAAGCAGAAGATGCAGAAGCAGAAGGAGAAGCAGAAGGAAAAGCAGAAGAACAAGAAGGAGAAGGAGAAACAGAAGGAGAAGCAGAAGCAGAAGCAGAAGGAGAAGCAGAAGGAGAAGCAGGAAAAAGAGAAGAAGCAGTAGCAGACGGAGAAGGAGAAGCAGAAGTAGAAGAAGAAGAATAAGAACAAGCACAAGCAGAAGGAGATGCAGAAGGAGAAGCAGGAGAAGCAGAAGAAGCAGAAACAGAAGGAGTAGAAGAAGAAGAAGAAGAAGAAGAAGAAGAAGAAGAAGAAGAAGAAGAAGAAGAAGCAGAAGCAGAAGCAGAAAGAGAAGCAGACGAATAGAAGCAGAAGGAGGAGCAGGAGAAGCAGAAGTAGAAGAAACAGAAGAAGGAGAAGTAGCAGAAGGAGAAGCAGAAGGAGAAGCAGAAAGAGAAGCAGAAACAGAAGGAGAAGCAGAAAGAGAAGGAGTGGAAGCAGAAGAAGCAGAAGCATAAGTATCCGAAGAAGCAGAAGCAGAACCTGAAGCAGGAGAAGTAGAAGAAGCAGAATCTGGAGAAGCAGAATGAGAAGCAGAAGGAGAAGCAGAAGCAGAAAGAGAATCAAAAGCAGAAGTAGAAGCAGAAGAAACAGAAGAAGCAGAAGCAGTAGTCGTTGTAGCAGAAGCAGAAGGAGAAGCAGTAGGAAAAGCAGAAGTACGAGAAGGAGAAGGAGAAGCAGAAGGAGAATCAGAAGGAGAAGCAGAAGAAGGAGAAGGAGAAGCAGAAGCAGAAGAAGCAGCAGAAGGAGAAGCAGAAGCAGAATAAGATGCAGAAGGAGAAGCAGGAGAAGCAGAAGAAGCAGAAGCAGAAGAAGAAGCAGAAGAAGGAGAAGGAGAAGGAGAAGGAAGGGCAGCAGAAGCAATAGTAGAAGCAGAAGGAGAAGCAGAAGAATGAGGAGAAGAAAGAGAAGCAGGAAAAGCACAAATGCAGAAGCAAGAGAAGCAGCAGCAGGAGAAGCCGAAGCAGAAGTAGACGCAGCAAAAGCATAATAAGAAGCTGAAGTAGGAGAAGGAGAAGGAGAAGCAAGAGCAGCAGAAGCAATAGGATTAGCAGGAGCAGCAGCAGTATGAGAAGCAGAAGAAGAAGCAGAAGAAGCGCAGAAGCAGAAGAAGAAGAAGAAGAAGCAGAAGAAGAAGAAGAAGAAGAAGAAGAAGAAGAAGAAGAAGGAGAAGAAGAAGAAGAAGAAGAAGAAGAAAAGAAGAAGAAGAAGAAGAAGAAGAAGAAGAAGAAGAAGAAGAAGAAGAAGAAGAAGAAGGAGAAGGAGAAGAAGAAGAAGAAGAAGAAGAAGAAGAAGAAGAAGAAGAAGAAGAAGAAGAAGAAGAAGAAGAAGAAGAAGAAGAAGAAGCAGCAGCATAAGGAGAAGCATAAGGAGAAGCATAAGGAGAAGTATAAGGAGAAGCAGTAGAAGCAGAAGAAGCAGAAGCAGGAGAAGCAGAAGCAGAAGAAAAAGAATAAGCAAAAGAAGCAGAAGCAGAAGCATTGGAGAAGAAGGAGAAGGAGAAGGAGCAGCAGAAGGAGAAAGAGAAGCAGAAAGAGAAGCAGAAACAGAAGGAGAACAAGAAGGAGAAGCAGGAGAATCAGAAGAAGCAGAAAGAGAAGGAGAAGAAGGAGAAGCAGAAGTAGAATCAGAAGAAACAGAAGAAAAAGAAGAAGAAGAAACAGAAGCAAAAAAAACAGAAGAAGGAGAAGAGCAGAAGCAGAAGCAGAAGGAGAAGCAGAAGCAGAAGGAGAAGCAGAAAGAGAAGCAGGAGAAGCAGAAGAAGCAGGAGAAGCAGAAGCAGAAGAAACAGGAGAAGCCGAAGAAGCAGAAGCAGAATCTGAAGCAGAAGGAGAAACAGATGAAGCACAATCTGAAGCAGAAGCAGAAGAAACAGAAATAGTAGAATAAGCAGAAGCAGAAGCACCAGGAGAATCAGAAGAACAAGAAGAAGAAGAAGAATAGAAGAAGAAGAAGAAGAAGAAGAAGAAGATGAAGAAGAAGAAGAAGAAGAAGAAGAAGAAGAAGAAGAAGAAGAAGAAGAAGAAGAAGAAGAAGAAGGACAAGGCGAAAGAGTAGGATTAGGAGTAGGAGAAGCAAAAGGATAAGCAGAAGCAGAAAGAGACGCAGAAGGAGAAGCAGCACGAGAAGTAGGAGAAGCTGGAGAACCAGAAGCAGGAGAAGCAGAAGAAAGAGAAGACGCAGAAGCAGAAGGAGAAGTAGAAGGAGAAATTGAAGCAGAAGCAGAAGGAGAAGCAGAAGCAAAAGGAGAAGCAGAAGAAGGAGAAGGAGAAGCAGAAAGAGAAGCAGAATGAGAAGCAGGAGAAGCAGAAGCAGGAGAAGCAGAAGCAGAAGAAAGAGAAGAAGGAGAAGAAGCAGAAGGAGAAGCAGAAACAGAAGGAAAAGCAGAAAGAGAAGCAGGAGAAGCAGAAGAAGCAGTAGCACGAGAAGCAGAAGAAGCAGAAGCCGAAGAAGCA
>NW_012292539.1:0-2089 GCF_000151885.1 Dipodomys ordii | reverse complement strand
AAGAAGCAGCAGCACGAGAAGCAGAAGAAGCAGAAGCTGAAGAAAGAGAAGCAGAATCTGACGCAGAAGGAGAAACTGAAGAAGCACAATCTGAATCAGAAGCAGAAGAAACAGAAATGGTAGAATAAGCAGAAGCAGAAGCACCATGAGAAGCAGGATAAGCAGAAGGAGATGGCGAAAGAGAAGGATTAGGAGGAGGAGAAGCAAAAGGATAAGCAGAAGCAGAAAGAGACGCAGAATGAGAAGCAGCACGAGAAGTAGGAGTAGCAGGAGAAGCAGAAGAAACAGAAGACGATTAAGCAGAATGAGAATCAGAAGGAGAAATTGAAGCAGAATCAGAAGCAGAAGGAGAAGCAGAAGCAGAACCTGAAGCAGAAGGAGAAGGAGAAGGAGAAGCAGAAAAAGAAGCAGAACGTGAAGCAGGAGAAGCAGAAGCAGGAGAAGCAGAAACAGAAAAAAACAGAAGAAGGAGAAGAAGCAGAAGCAGAAAGAGAAGCAGAAACAGAAGGAAAAGCAGAAAGAGAAACAGGAGAAGCAGAAGAAGCAGCAGCAAGAGAAGCAGAAGCAGAAGAAGCAGAAGAAGCAGAAGCAGAACCTGAAGCAGAAGGAGAAGCAGGAGAAGCAGAAGAAGCAGAATCTGGAGAAGCAGAAGGAGAAGCAGAAGCAGAAAGAGAAGCAAAAGCAGGAGAGCAGGAGTAGAAGCAGAAGAAACAGAAGAAGCAGAGGCAGTAGCAGAAGAAACAGAAGATGCAGAAGCAGGAGGAGAAGCAGAAGGAAAAGCAGAAGAACGAGAAGGAGAAGGAGAAACAGAAGGAGAAGCAGAAAGAGAAGCAGAAGAAGGAGCAGGAGAAGGAAAAGCAGCAGGAGAAGCAGAAAGAGCAGCAGAAGGAGAAGCAGGAGATGCAGAAACAGGAGAAGCAGAAGCAGAAGAAACAGGAGAAGGACAAGAAGCAGAAGCAGAAGGAGAAGCAGAAACAGAAGGAGAAGCAAAATGAGAAGGAGGGAAGCAGAAGAAGCAGGAGAAGCAGAAGCATAAGAATGCGAAGAAGCAGAAGCAGAACCTGAAGCAGAAGGAGAAGCAGGAGAAGCAAAAGAAGCAGAATCTGGAGAAGCAGAAGGAGAAGCTGAAGGAGAAGCAGAAGCAGAATGAGAATCAAAAGCAGAAGGAGAAGCAGAACAAACAGAAGAATATAATCAGTAGCCGTTGTAGCAGAAGGAGAAGCAGAAGGAAAAGCAGAAGAACAAGAAGGAGAAGGAGAAACAGAAGGAGAAGCAGAAGCAGAAGCAGAAAGAGAAGCAGGTAAAGCAGAAGAAGAAGAAGCAGAAGGAGAATCAGAAGGAGAAGCAGAAGAAGGAGAAGGAGAAGCAGAAGCAGAAGAAGATGCAGAAGGAGAAGCAGGAGAAGCAGAAGAAGCAGAAGCAGAAGGAGAAGCAGGAAAAGTAGCAGAAGCAGAGGCAAAAGTAGAAGCAAAAGAAGGAGAAGGAGAAGGGGAAGCAGAAGCAGAAGAAGAAGCATTAGGACAAGCACAAGCAGAAGGCGATGCAGAAGGAGAAGCAGGAGAAGCAGAAGAAGCAGAAGCTGAAGGAGAAGCAGAAGTAGGAGACGGAGGATAAGCAGAAGCAGAAGGAGAAGCAGAAGAGGAATGAGAAGCAGAAAAAGAAGCAGGAGAAGCACAATAAGCAGAAGCAGGAGAAGCCGAAAGAGTAGAAGCAGAAGAAGCAGAAACAGAAGCAGAAGTAGAAGCAGAAGCAGAAGGAGATGCAGCAGAAGATGTAGAACCAGAAATTCAGGCAGGAGAAACAGAAGAAGCAGAAGCAGAAGGAGAAGCAAAAAGAGAAGCAGAAGGAGAAGTAGAAGAAGCAGCAGAAGAAGCAGAAAAACAAGCAGGAGAAGCAGAAGTAGAAAGAGAATTAGAAGCAGAAGAAGCAGAAGAAGAAGCAGTAGAAGCATAAGAAGCATAAGCAGGAGAAGCAGAAGCAGAAGAACAAGAAGAAGCATAAGAAGCAGAAGGAGAGGGAGAAACAGAAGAAGGAGAAGGAGCAGCAGAAAGTGAAGCAGAAGGAGATGCAGAAACAGAAAGAGAAGCAG
>NW_012292538.1:0-5499 GCF_000151885.1 Dipodomys ordii | reverse complement strand
GAAACAGAAGAAGATGCAGAAGGAGAAGCAGAAGCAGTAGTAGAAGCAGAAAAAGGAGAAGGAGAAGGAGAAGCATAAAGAGAAACCGAAGGAGAAGCAGGAGAAGCAGAAGCAGGAGAAGCAGACGCAGAAGAAATAGAATATGGAGAAGAAGCAGAAGCAGAAAGAGAAGCAGAAACAGAAGGAGAAGAAGAAATAGAAGCAGAAGAAGCCGAAGAAGCAAAAGGAGAACCTGAAGCAGAAGGAGAAGCTGGAGAAGCAGAAGAAGAAGAAACTGGAGAAGAAGAAGGAGAACCAGAAGGAGAAGCAGAAGCAGAAAGAGAAGCAAAAGCAGAAGGAGAAGCCGAAGAAACAGAAGAAGCAGAAGCAGTAGCAGAAGAAGCTGAAGATGCAGAAGCAGAAAGAGAAGCAGAAGGAATAGCAGAAGAACGAGAAGGAGAAACAGAAGGCGAAGCAGAAGGAGAACCAGGAAAAGAAGAAGAAGCAGAAGCAAACGGAGAAGCAGAAGAAGGAGAAGGCGAAGCAGAAGCAGAAGAAGAAGCAGAAGGAAAAGCACAAGCAGAAGGAGATGCAGAAGGAGAAGCAGGAGAAGCAGAAGAAACAGAAGCAGAAGGAGAAGAAGAAGGAGAAGAAGCAGAATCAGAAGAAGCAGAAGCAGAAATAGAAAGAGAAGCCGACGAAGAGAAGCAGAACGTGAAGCAGGAGACAGAAGAAGCAGAAGCGGGAGAAGCAGAAGAAGAAGAAACAGAAGAAGGAGAAGGAGCAGAAGGAGAAGCAGAAAGAGAAGCAGGAAAAGCAGACGAAGCAGAAGCAGGAGAAGCAGAAGCAGAAAACAGGAGAAGGACAAGAAGCAGAAGCAGAAGGAGAAGCAGAAACAGAAGGAGAAGCAGAAAGAGAAAGAGGGGAAGCAGAAGAAGCAGAAGCAGGGGAAGCAGAAGCATAAGAATCCGAAGAAGCAGAAGCAGAACCTGAAGCAGAAGGAGAAGCAGGAGAAGCAGAAGAAGCCGAATCTGGAGAAGCAGAATGAGAAGCTGAAGTAGAAGCAGAAGCAGAAGCAGAAAGAAAATCAAAAGCAGAAGGAGAAGCAGAAGAAACAGAAGAAGCAGAAGCAGTAGCAGTTGCAGCAGAAGCAGAAGGAGAAGCAGAAGGAAAAGCAGAAGAACGAGAAGGAGAAGGAGAAACAGAAGGAGAAGCAGAAGGAGAATCAGAAGGAGAAGCAGACGAGAAACAGAAGCAGAAAAGAGAAGCAGGTAAAGCAGAAGAAGCGGAAGCAGAAGGAGAATCAGAAGGAGAAGCAGAAGAAGGAGAAGGAGAAGCAGATGCAGAAGAAGATGCAGAAGGAGAAGCAGAAGAAGCAGAAGCAGAAGGAGAAGCAGGAAAAGCAAAAGAAGCAGAGGCAAAAGTAGAAGCAAAGAAGGAGAAGGAGAAGCAGGAGCAGAAGCAGAAGAAGAAGCATAAGGACAAGCACAAGCAGAAGGCGATGCAGAAGGAGAAGCAAGAGAAGCAGAAGAAGCAAAAGCTGAAGGAGAAGCAGAAGTAGGAGACGGAGGATAAGCAGAAGCAGAAGGAGAAGCAGAAGAGGAATGAGAAGCAGAAAAAGAAGCAGGAGAAGCATAATAAGCAGAAGCAGGAGAAGCCGAAAGAGTAGAAGCAGAAGGAGCAGAAACAGAAGCAGAAGTAGAAGCAGAAGCAGAAGGAGAAGCAGCAGAAGAAGTAGAACCAAAATTCAGGCAGGAGAAAGAGAAGAAGCAGAAGCAGAAGGAGAAGCAAAAAGAGAAGCAGAAGGAGAAGTAGAAGAAGCAGCAGAAGAAGCAGAAAAACAAGCAGGAGAAGCAGAAGTAGAAAGAGAATTAGAAGCAGAAGAAGCAGAAGAAGAAGCAGTAGAAGCATAAGAAGCAGAAGCAGGAGAAGCAGAAGCAGAAGAACAAGAAGAAGCATAAGAAGCAGAAGCAGAAGCAGAGGGAGAAACAGAAGAAGGAGAAGGATCAGCAGAAGGTGAAGCAGAAGGAGATGCAGAAACAGAAAGAGAAGCAGAAACAGAAGGAGTAGAAGAAGGATTAGTTGGAGAATCAGAAAAAGCAGAAGCAGAAAGAGAAGCAGTAGAAGGAGAAGGAGAAGCAGAAGCAGAGGAAAGGAAGAAGCAGAAGAAGCAGAAGCGGGAGAAGCAGAAGAAGAAGAAGAAACAGAAGAAGGAGAAGGAGCAGAAGGAGAAGCAGAAGCAGAAGGAGAAGCAGAAAGAGAAGCAGAAGAAGCAGTAGCAGGAGAAGCAGAAGCAGAAGAATCAGAAGAAGCCAAAGAAGCAGAAGCAGGACCTGAAGCAGAAGAAACAGAACAAGCAGAAGAAGCAGAAGCAGAAGCAGAACGAGAAGCAGAAGAAGAAGAAGGAGAAGGAGAAAGAGAAGGATTAGGAGTAGGAAGAGCAGAAGGAGAATCAGAAGCAGAACGAGAAGCAGAAGGAGCATCAGAAGGAGAAGCAGAAGGAGAAGCAGAAGGAGAAACAGGAGATGCAGAAGCAGAAGAAGCAGCAGAAGGAGAAGCAGAAGCAGAAGGAGATGCAGAAGGAGAAGCAGGAGAAGCAGAAGAAGCAAAAGCAGGAGAAGCAGAAGTAGGAGAAGGAGAATGAGAAGGAAGGGCAGCAGAAGGAATAGGAGAAGCAGAAGGAGAAGCAGAAGCAGAATGAGAAGCAGAAAGAGAAACAGTAGAAGCAGAAGAAGCAGGAAAAGCAGAAGCAGACGATAGAGAAGAAGAAGAAGAAAAAGAAGAAGAAGAAGAAGAAGAAGAAGAAGAAGAAGAAGAAGAAGAAGAAGAAGAAGAAGAAGAAGAAGAAGAAGAAGAAGAAGAAGAAGGAGAAGCAGAAGCATAAGGAGAAGTAGTAGAAGCAGAAGAAGCAGAAACAGGAGAAGCTGAAGGTAAAGAATAAGCAAATGAAGCAGAAGCAGAAGCAGTGGGAGAAGCAGAAGAAGGAGAAGGAGAAAGAGCAGCAGAAAGAGAAGCAGAAGCAGAAAGAGAAGCAGAAACAGAAGGAGAACAAGAAGGAGAAGCAGGAGAATCAGAAGAAGCAGAAGTAGAAGCAGAAAGAGGAGAAGAAAGAGAAGCAGAAGTAGAATCAGAAGAAACAGAAGAAGAAGAAGCAGAAGAAACAGAAGCAAAAGAAACAGAAGAAGGAGGAGAGCAGAAGCAGATGCAGAAGGAGAAGCAGAAGCAGAAGGAGAAGTAGAAAGAGAAGCAGGAGAAGTAGAAGAAGCAGGAGAAGCAGAAGCAGAAGAAACAGAAGAAGCCAAAGAAGCAGAAGCAGAATCTGAAGCAGAAGGAGAAACAGAAGAAGCACAATCTGAAGCAGAAGCAGAAGAAACAGAAATAGTAGAATAAGCAGAAGCAGAAGCAGCAGGAGAAGCAGAAGAAGAAGACGGAGAAGGCGAGAGAGAAGGATTAGGACTAGGAGAAGCAAAAGGATAAGCAGAAGCTGAAAGAGAAGCAGAAGGAGAAGCAGCACGAGAAGTAGGAGAAGCAGAAGAAGCAGAAGCAGGAGAAGCAGAAGAAACAGAAGACGCAGAAGCAGAATGAGAAGCAGAAGGAGAAATTGAAGCAGAAGCTGAAGGAGAAGCAGAAGGAGAAGGAGAAGCAAAAGAAGGAGAAGGAGAAGCAGAAAGAGAAGCAGAAAGAGAAGCAGAACGAGAAGCATGAGAAGCAGAAGCAGGAGAAGCAGAAGGAGAAGAAACAGAAGAAGGAGAAGAAGCAGAAGCAGAAGGAGAAGCAGAAACAGAAGGAAAAGCAGAAAGAGAAGCAGGAGAAGCAGAAGAAGCAGCAGCAGGAGAAGCAGAAGCAGAAGAAGCCGAAGAAGCAGAAGCAGAACCTGAAGCAGAAGGAGAAGCAGGAGAAGCAGAAGAAGCAGAACCTGGAGAAGCAGAAGGAGAAGCAGAAGCAGAAAGAGAAGCAAAAGCAGAAGGAGAAGCAGAAGAAACAGAAGAAGCAGAGGCAGTAGCAGAAGAAGCAGAAGGTGCAGAAGCAGAAGGAGAAGCAGAAGGAAAAGCAGAAGAACGAGAAGGAGAAGGAGAAGGAGAAACAGAAGGAGAAGAAGAAAGAGAAGCAGAAGAAGGAGCAGGAGGAGGAAAAGCAGCAGGAAAAGCAGAAAGAGCAGCAGAAGGAGAAGCAGGAGATGCAGAAACAGGAGAAGCAGAAGCAGAAGAAACAGGAGAAGGACAAGAAGCAGAAGCAGAAGCAGAACCTGAAGCATAAGGAGAAGCATAAGGAGAAGCATAAGGGGAAGCAGTAGAAGCAGAAGAAGCAGAAGCAGGAGAAGCAGAAGCAGAAGAAAAAGAATAAGCAAAAGAAGCAGAAGCAGAAGCAGTGGGAGAAGCAGAAGAAGGAGAAGAGCAGCAGAAGGAGAAGTTGAAGCAGAAAGAGAAGCAGAAACAGAAGGAGAAGAAGAACGAGAAACAGGAGAATCAGAAGAAGTAGAAGTAGAAGCAGAAAGAGGAGAAGAAGGAGAAGCAGAAGTAGAATCAGAAGAAACAGTAGAAGAAGAAGAAGAAGAAACAGTAGCAAAAGAAACAGAAGAAGGAGAAGAGCAAAAGAAGAAGCAGAAGGAGAAGCAGAAGGAGAAGGAGAGCTGAAAGAGAAGCAGGAGACGTAGAAGAAACAGAAGAAGCAGAATCAGAAGAAACAGGAGAAGCGGAAGAAGCAGAAGCAGAATCTGAAGCAGGAGAAACAGAAGAAGCACAATCTGAAGCAGAAGCAGAAGAAACAGAAATAGTAGAATAAGCAGAAGCAGAAGCAGCAGGAGAAGCAGAAGAAGAAAACGGAGAAGGCGAATGAGAAGGATTAGGAGTAGGAGAAGCAAAAGGATAAGCAGAAGCAGAAAGAGACGCAGAAGGAGAAGCAGCAAGACAAGTAGGAGAAGCAGGAGAAGGAGAAGCAGGAGAAGCAGAAGAAATAGAAGACGCAGAAGCAGAATGAGAAGCAGACGGAGAAATTGAAGCAGAAGCAGAAGGAGAAGCAGAAGCAGAAGGAGAAGCAGAAGAAGGAGAAAGAGAAGGAGAAGCAGAAGGAGAAGCAGAACGAGAAGCAGGAGAAGCCGAAGCAGGAGAAGCAGAAGCAGGAGAAGCAGAAGCAGAAGAAACAGAAGAAGGAGAAGCAGAAGCAGAAGGAGAAGCAGAAACAGAAGGAAAAGCAGAAAGAGAAGCAGGAGAAGCAGAAGAAGCAGCAGCAGGAGAAGCAGAAGCAGAAGAAGCCGAAAAAGCAAAAGCAGAACCTGAAGCAGAAGGAGAAGCAGGAGAAGCAGAATCTGGAGAAGCAGAAGGAGAAGCAGAAGCAGAAAGAGAAATAGTAGAATAAGCAGAAGCAGAAGCAGCAGGAGAAGCAGAAGAAGAAGATGGAGAAGGCGAGAGAGAACCAAAATCAGAAGGAGAAGCAGAAGAAACAGAAGAAACAGAAGCAGTAGCAGAAGAAGCTGAAGATGTAGAAGCAGAAAAAGAAGCACAAGAAAGAAGCACAAGAAAT
>NW_012292537.1:0-7590 GCF_000151885.1 Dipodomys ordii | reverse complement strand
CGGGACCCAACGGGAGACCCAGCGAGGACACAGCGGGACACAGCGGGGGACACAGGGGGACACAGCGGGGGACACAGCGGGACACAGCGGGGAACACAGCGAGGACACAGCGGGGGACACAGCGGGACACAGCGTCGATACAGCGGGCACACAATGTTACACAGCGTGGTACACAGCTGTGGACACAACGGGACACAGTGGGGGCACAGCGGGACACAGTGGGACACAGCGGGGAAAAAGCGTGAGACACAGCGGGGTACAGAACTGGAGACAGCGGGGTACACAGCCAGGACACAGCAGGACACAGCGTTGACACAGTGGGGTCTCAGCGGGGGACACAGCAGGAGACAAAGAGGGACACCACGGAACACAGCAGGACACAGCAGGAAACAGCAGTGATACTGTGTGGACACAGTGGGACACAGCGGGGGACACAGCGGGACACAGAGGGGGACAGAGCAGGACACAGTGTGGGACAGAGCGTGGGACACAGCAAGACACAGCGGGGACAAAGCTGGTCACAGCGGGGTACACAGAGGGACACAGCGGGGACGCAGAGGGGAAACAGCGTGACACAGCAGGACACAGCGGGACACAGCGGGGCACACAGTAAGGACACAGCGGCACACAGCATGGGACACAGCAAGGACACAGTGGACATAGCGGGGGACACAGCGGGACATAGTGTGGGACACAGCGGGGGACACAGCGGGACACAGCGGGGGCTCAGGGAGGACACAGAGGGACACAGCGGGGGACAGAGCGAGGACACATTGGGACACATTGGGACACAGCGGGACTCAGCGGGGGACACAGCAGTACACAGCGGGACACAGCGGGGACACAGCAGAGACACAGCGGGGGACACAGCGGGACACAGCGGGGGACACAGGGATGACACAGCGGTATCCAGCGGGACCCAGCGTCGATACAGCAGGGACACGCGGAACACAGTGGGGTACACAGCTGGGGACACAGCGAGGACACAGCGGGACACAGCGGGACACAGCGGGGACACTGCGGGAACATAGCAGGACACAGCAGGGTACACAGCAGGACACAGCTGGGGACACAGCGGGGACACAGCGGGACACAGCGGAACACAGCGTGAGACAAAGCAGGAGACAGCAGGGGACACAGTGAGGACACAGGGGGACACAGCGGCGACACAGAGGGGACTCAGCGGGGGACAAAGCGGGAGACAGCGGGGGACACAGCGAGGACACAGCAGCACACAGCGGCCACAAAGAGGGGACTCAGCGGTGGACACAGCGGGGGACAAAGAGGGACAACACGGGACACAGTGTGACACAGTGGGACACAGCTGGACACTGCGGGGACACAGCAGGACAAAGCGGGGCACACAGCGGGACACAGCGGGGACAGAGCGGGACACAGTCGGACACAGCGGGACACAGCGGGGGACACAGCGGGACACAGCGTGGATACAGCAGGGACCCAGCTGGACCCAGCGGGACACAGCGGGGACACAGCAGTAGACACAGCGGGACACAGCGTTGGACAAAGGGAGGACACAGCGGGACCCAGCGGGACCCAGCGTCGATACAGCAGGGACACAGCGGGACACAGTGGGGTACACAGCTGGGGACACAGCAAGGACACAGCGGGACACAGCGGGACACAGCGGGGACACTGCGGGAACATAGCAGGACACAGCGGGGTACACAGCGGGACACAGCGGGACACAGCTGGGGACACAGCGGGGACACAGCGGGACACAGCGGAACACAGCGGGAGTCAAAGCGGGAGACAGCGGGGGACACAGCGAGGACACAGGGGGACACAGCGGCGACACAGAGGGGACTCACCGGGGGACACAGCGTGGGACAAAGTGGGACACCACGGGACACAGTGTTACACAGCGGGACACAGCGGGGACACTGCGGGACACAGAAGGAGAAAGCGGGGGACACAGAGGGACACAGCGGGCCACAGCGGGGCACACAGCGGGGGACAGCGGAGACAGAGAGTGGCCACAGCGAGACAAAGCGGTGACACAGCTGGACACAGCGGGGTACACAGCGGGACACAGCGGGCACACAGCGGGGACACAGCGGGACACAGCGGGACACAGCGGGGACACAGTGGGACACAGCGGGACACAGCGGGGACAGAGAGGGACATAGCCGGACACAGCGGGACACAGCGGGGGACACAGCGGGACACAGTGGGGGACCCAGTGAGGACACAGCGGGACACAGCAGGGACACAGCAAGGACACAGCGGGGGACACAGCGGGGGACACAGCGGGACACAGCGGGGACACAGTGGGACACAGCGGGACACAACAGGCACACAGCGGGGACACAGCGGGACACAGCGAGACACAGCGGGGACAGAGAAGGACATAGCCGGACATGCGGGACACAGCGGGGGACACAGCGGGACACAGTGGGAGACCCAGTGAGGACACAGCGGGACACAGCAGGGGACACAGCAAGGACACAGCGGGGGACACAGCAGGGGACACAGCGGGACACAGCGGGGAACACAGCGAGGACACAGCGGGACACAGTGGAACAGAGCATCGATACAGCGGGGACACAGCGTTACACAGCGTGGTACACAGTTGTGGACACAACGGGACACAGTGGGGGCACAGCCGGACACAGCGGGACACAGTGGGACACAGCAGGGACAAAGCGTGAGACACAGCGGGGGACAGAGAGGGAGACAGCAGGGTACACAGCGAGGAAACAGCGGGACACAGCGGTGACACAGCGGGGACTCAGCAGGGGACACAGAGGGATACAGCGGGGGACACAGCAGGACACAGCGGGGGACACTGCGGGACACAGTGTGGGACAGAGCGTGGGACACAGTGAGAAGCAGCGGGGACAAAGCTGGACACAGCGAGGTACACAGAGGGACACAGCGGGGAAACAGCGTGACACAAAAGGACACAGCGCGACACAGCGGGGGACACAGCGAGGACACAGCGGCACACAGTGGGGGACACAGCAAGGACAGAGCTTGACACAGCGGGGGACACAGCGGGAAATAGCGGGGGACACAGCGGGGGACACAGCGGGACACAGCGGGACACAGCGGGGGACACAGGACGGACACAGCGGTACACAGCGGGGGACAGAGCGAGGACACATTGGGACACAGCGGGGACACAGCGGGACTCAGCGGGGGACGCAGCAGTACACAGCGGGACACAGCGGGACACAGCGGGGACACAGCAGGAACACAGCGGGGGACACAGCGGGAAACAGCGGGGGACACAGAGGGGTACACAGCGGGACACAGCGAGGAAAAACGCGAGGCCACAGCAGAACACAGCGTGGGACACAGCGAGGACACAGCGGGACACAGCGGGACACAGCGGCGACAAAGCAGTAGACACAGCGGGACACACTGGCGGACACGGCGGGACATAGCTGGGGACACAGGGAGGACACAGCAGGACCCAGTGGGACCCAGCGTCGATACAGCGGGGACACAGCGGGACACAGCGAGGTACACAGCTGGGGACACAACGGGACACAGCGGGGGACACAGCGAGGACACAGCGGGACACAGCGGGACACTGCGGGAACATAGCGGGACACAGCGGGGGACACAGCGGAACACAGCGGGACACAGCTGTGGACATAGCGGGGACACAGCGGGATACAGCGGGGGACACAGGAGCGTGACACAGCGGAACAAAGCGGGAACAAAGCGGGGGACAAAGCGGGAGACAGCGAGGACACAGCGGGACACAGCGGGACACAGCGGGGACAAAGCAGTAGACACAGCAGGACACAGTGGCAGACACGGCGGGACATAGCTGGGGACACAGGGAGGACACAGCGGGACCCAGTGGGACCCAGCGTCGATACAGCGTGGACACAGCGGGACACAGCGAGGTACACAGCTGGGGACACAACGGGACACAGCGGGGGACACAGCGAGGACACAGCGGGACACAGCGGGACAGTGTGGGAACATAGCGGGACACAGCGGGGTACACAGTGGGACACAGCGGGACACAGCTGGGGACATAGCGGGGACACAGCGGGACACAGCGGGGGAAACAGCGAGGACATAGCGTGACACAGCGGGGACACAGCGGGGGACAAAGCGGGAGACAGCGGGGGACATAGTGAGGACACAGCAGGACACAGCGGCCACAAAGAGGGGACTCAGCGGTGGACACAGCAGGGGACAAAGAGGGACAACACGGGACACAGTGGGACACAGTGGGACACAGAGGGACACTGCGGGGACACAGCAGGACACAGCGGGGGACACAGCGGGACACAGTGGGCACACAGCGGGGACACAGCGGGACACAGCGGGACACAGCGGGGATAGAGTGGGACACAGTCGGACACAGCGGGACACAGCCGGGAACACAGCGCGGACACAGCGGGACACACCGGGACACAGCGTCAATACAGCGGGGCAGAGAGGGTCACAACAGGGACAAAGCGGGACACAGCGGGACACAGCGGGGGACACAGCGGGACACAGCGGGGACACAGCGGGACACAGCGGGACACAGCAGGGGACACAGCGGAACACAGCGTGGGACAAAGCGAGGACACAGCAGGAAACAGCGGGACACAGCGGCGACACAGCAGGGACACAGCAGGGACACAGCGGGGACACAGTGGGGGCACAGCGGGACACAGCGGGACACAGTGGGACACAGCGGGGACAAAGCTTGAGACACAGCGGGGTACAGAGCTGGAGACAGCGGGGGATACAGCCAGGACACAGGGGGACACAGCGTTGCCACAGCGGGGTCTCAGCGGGGGACACAGCGGGAGACAAAGAGGGACACCACGGAACACAGCGGGATACAGCAGGAAACAGCAGTGACACTGCGGGGACACAGTGGGACACAGCGGGGGACACAGTGGGACACAGAGGGGGACAGAGCGGGACACAGTGGGGGACAGAGCGTGGGACACAGCGAGACACAGCGGGGACAAAGCTGGACACAGTGGGGTACACAGAGGGACACAGCAGGGACGCAGCGGGGAAACAGCGTGACACAGCAGGACACAGCGGGACACAGCGGGGGACACATCGAGGACACAGCGGCACACAGCATGGGACACAGCAAGGACACAGTGGGACACAGCGGGGGACACAGCGGGACATAGCGGGGAACACAGCGGGGGACACAGCGGGACACAGCGGGACACAACGGGGGACACAGGGAGGACAGAGCGGGACACAGCAGGGCACAGAGCGAGGACACATTGGGACACCTTGGGACACAGCGGGATTCAGCGGGGGACACAGCAGTACACAGCGGGACAAAGCGGGACACAGCGGGGACACAGCAGAGACACAGCGGGGGACAGAGCGGGACACAGCGGGGGACCCAGGGATGACAGAGCAGGACCCAGCGGGACCCAGCGTGGATACAGCAGGGACCCAGCTGGACACAGCGGGACACAGCGGAGACAGCAGTAGACAGAGCGGGACACAGTGCCGGACAGAGCGGGACACAGCGGGGGACAAAGGGAGGACACAGCGGGACCCAGCGGGACCCAGCGTCGATACAGCAGGGACACAGTGGGACACAGTGGGGTACACAGCTGGGGACACAACAAGGAGACAGCGGGACACAGCGGGACACAGCCGGGACACTGCGGGAACATAGCAGGACACAGCGGGTACACAGCGGGACACAGCGGGACACAGCTGGGGACACAGCGGGGACACAGCGGGACACAGCGGAACACAGCGGGAGTCAAAGCGGGAGACAGCGGGGGACACAGCGAGGACACAGGGGGACACAGCGGCAACACAGAGGGGACTCAGCGGGGGACACAGCGTGGGACAAAGTGGGACACCACGGGACACAGTGTGACACAGCGGGACACAGCGGGAACACTGCGGGACACAGCAGGACAAAGCGGGGGACACAGCGGGACACAGCGGGACACAGCGGGGGACATAGCGGGGGACAGCGGAGACAGAGAGTGGCCACAGCGAGACAAAGCGGTGACACAGTTGGACACAGCAGGGTACACAGCGGGACACAGCGGGCACACAGCGGGGACACAGCGGGACACAGTGGGACACAGCGGGGGACACAGGGAGGACACAGCGGGATACAGCGGGGGACAGAGCGAGGACACATTGGGACACAGCGGGATTCAGCGGGGGACACAGCAGTACACAGCGGGACAAAGCGGGACACAGCGGGGACACAGCGGGGACACAGCAGAGACACAGCGGGAGACACAGCGGGACACAGCGGGGGACACAGGGATGACAGAGCAGGACCCAGCGGGACCCAGCGTGGATACAGCAGGAACCCAGTTGGACACAGCAGGACACAGTGGGGACACAGCAGTAGACACAGCGGGACACAGTGCCGGACACAGCGGGACACAGCGGGGGACAAAGGGAGGACACAGCGGGACCCAGCAGGACCCAGCGTCGATACAGCAGGGACACAGCGGGACACAGTGGGGTACACAGCTGGGGACACAGCGAGGACACAGCGGGACACAGCGGGGACACAGCGGGGACACAGCGGGACACAGCGGGGGACACAGCGGGGGACACAGCGGAACACAGCGTGGGACACAGCGAGGACACAGCAGGACACAGCGGGACACAGTGGCGACACAGCAGGGACACAGCAGGGACAGAGCGGGGACACAGTGGGGGCACAGCGGGACACAGCGGGTCACAGTGGGACACAGCGGGGAAAAAGCGTGAGACACAGCGGGGGACAGAAAGGAAGACAGCAGGGGACTCAGCGAGGAAACAGCGGGACACAGCGGTGACACAGCGGGGACTCAGCGGGGGACACAGTGGGACACAGCGGGAGACACAGCAGGACACAGCGGGGGACACTGCGGGACACAGCGGGGGACACTGCGGGACACAGTGTGGGACAGAGCGTGGGACACAGCGAGACACAGCGGGGACAAACTGGGACACCACGGGACACAGTGGGACACAGCGGGACACAGCGGGGACAGTGCAGGAACATAGCGGGACACAGCGGGGTACACAGCGGGACACAGCAGGACACAGCGGGACCCAGCGGGACACAGCGTCGATACAGCCGGGACAAAGCGTTACACAGCAGGGTACACAGTTGGGGACACAGAGGGTCACAGTGGGGCACACAGCGGGACCCAGTGGGACACAGCATCGATACAGCGGGCACACAGCGGGTCACAGCGGGGTACACAGCTGGGGACACAATGGGACACAGCAGGGGACACAGCGAGGACACAGCAGAACACAGCGGGACACAGCTTGGGACACAGCAGGGACACAGCGGGACACAGCGGGGGACAGAGCGAGTACACAGCGGAATAGAGCGGGACACAGCGTGGGACAAAGTGGGAGACAGCGGGGGACACAGCGGGACACAGCGGGGGACACTGCGGGACACAGTGTGGGACAGAGCATGGGACACAGCGAGACTCAGCGTGGACAAAGCTGGACACAGCTGGGTACACAGAGGGACTCAGCAGGGACACAGAGGTATACAGTGTGACACAAAAGGACACAGCTGGACACAGCGGGGTATACAGCAGGGACACAGCGGGCACACAGCGGTGACACAGCGGGACACAGTGGGTACAGAGCGGGACA
>NW_012292536.1:0-7590 GCF_000151885.1 Dipodomys ordii | reverse complement strand
GTTCTCAAGGAGAAGCAAAAGGATAAGTAGAACCACAAAGAGACGCAGAAGGAGAAGCAGCTTCGAGAAGTAGGAGTAGGAGGAGAAGAAGAAGCAGGAGAAGCAGAAGAAACAGAAGGCGCAGAAGAAGAATGAGAAGCAGAAGGAGACATTGAAGCAGAAGCAGAAGCAGAAGCAGAAGAAGAAGCAGAAGAAGGAGAAGGACAAGGAGAAGGAGAAAGACAAGCAGAAAGAGAAGCAGAACGAGAAGCAGGAGAAGCAGAAGCTGGAGAAGCCGAAGCAGAAGAAACAGAAGAAGGGGAAGAAGCAGAAGGAGAAGCAGAAACAGAAGGAAAAGCAGAAAGAGAAGCAGGAGAAGCAGAAGAAGCAGCAGCAGAAGAAGCAGAAGCAGAAGAAGCCGAAAAAGCAAAAGCAGAACCTGAAGCAGAAGGAGAAGCAGAAGAAGCAGAATCTGGAGAAGCAGAAGGAGAAGCAGAAGCAGAAAGAGAAGCAAAAGCAGAAGGAGAAGCAGAAGAAACAGAAGATGCAGAGGCAGTAGCAGAAGAAGCAGAAGATTCAGAAGCAGAAGGAGAAGCAGAAGGAAAAGCAGAAGAACTAGAAGGAGAAGGAGAAGGAGAAACAGGAGTATAAGCAGAAAGAGAAGCAGAAGAAGGAGCAGTAGAAGGAAAAGCAACAGGAGAAACAGAAAGAGCAGCAGAATGAGAAGCAGGAAATGCAGAAACAGGAGAAGAACAAGCAGAAGAAACAGGAGAATGACAAGAAGCTGAAGGAGAAGGAGAAGCAGAAAGAGATGAGGGGAAGCAGAAGAAGCAGAAGCAGGAGAAGCAGAAGCATAAGAATCCGAAGAAGCAGAAGCAGAACCTGAAGCAGAAGGAGAAGCAGGAGAAGCAGAAGAAGCAGAATCTGGAGAAGCAGAATGAGAAGCAGAATGAGAAGCAAAAGCAGAAAGAGAATCAAAAGCAGAAGGAGAAGCAGAAGAAACAGAAGAAGTAGAAGCAGTAGCAGTTATAGCAGAAGCAGTAGGAAAAGCAGAAGGAAAAGCAGAAGAACAAGAAGGAGAAGGAGAAACAGAAGGAGAAGCAGAAGGAGAAGCAGAAAGAGAAGCAGGTAAAGCAGAAGAAGAAGAAGAAGAAGGAGAATCAGAAGGAGAAGCAGAAGAAGGAGAAGGAGAAGCAGAAGCAGAAGAAGATGTAGAAGGAGAAGCAGAAGAAGCAGAAGCAGAAGGAGAAACAGGAAAAGCAGAAGAAGCAGAAGCAAAAGGTGAAGCAAAAGAAGGAGAAGGAGAAGCAGAGGCAGAAGAAGAAGCATAAGGACAAGCACAAGCAGAAGGAGATGCAGAAGGCGAAGCAGGAGAAGCAGAAGAAACAGAAGCTGAAAGAGAAGCAGAAGTAGGAGAAGGAGAAGGAGGAGAAGCAGAAGCAGAAGGAGAAGCAGAAGCAGAATGAGAAGCAGAAAGAGAAGCAGGAGGAGGACAAGAAGCAGAAGCAGGAGAAGCCGAAAGAGAAGAAGCAGAAACAGAAGCAGAAGGAGAAGCAGAAGCAGAAGGAGAAGCAGCAGAAGAAGTAGAACCAGAAATTCAGGCACGAGAAACAGAAGAAGCAGAAGCAGAAGGAGAAGCAAAAAGAGAAGCAGAAGGAGAAGTAGAAAAAGCAGCAGAAGAAGCAGAAAAACAAGCAGGAGAAGCAGAAGCAGAAAGAGAAGTAGAAGCAGAAGATGCAGAAGAAGAAGCAGTAGAAGCATAAGAAGCAGAAACAGGAGAAGCAGAACCAGAAGAAAAAGAAGAAGCATAAGAAGCAGAAGCAGAGGGAGAAACAGAAGAAGGAGAAGGAGCAGCAGAAGGTGAAGCAGAAGGAGATGCAGAAGCAGAAAGAGAAGCAGAAATAGAAGGAGAAGAAGAAGGAGAAGTTGGAGAATCAGAAGAAGCAGAAGCAGAAAGAGAAGCAGAAGAAGGAGAAGGAGAAGCAGAAGGAGAAGGACAAGCAGGAGAAGCAGAAGAAGCAGAAGCGGGAGAAGCAGAAGAAGAAGAAGAAGAAACAGAAGAAGGAGAAGGAGCAGAAGGAGCAGAAGGAGAAGCAGAAGCAGAAGGAGAAGCAGAAAGAGAAGCAGAAGAAGCAGTAGCAGGAGAAGCAGTAACAGAAGAAACAGAAGAAGCCGAAGAATCAGAAGGAGAACCTGAAGCAGAAGGAGAAGCAGAAGCAGCAGAAGCTGGAAAAGCAGAAGCAGAAGAAACCAAACAAGGAGAAGAAGCAGAAGCAGAACGAGAAGCAGAAGAAGAAGAAGGAGAAAGAGAAGGATTAGGAGTAGGAGGAGCAGAAGCAGAATTAGAAGCAGAAACAGAAAGAGAAGCAGAAATAGAAGCAACAGAAGCCGAAGAAGCAAAAGCAGAACCTAAAGCAAAAGGAGAAGCAGGAGAAGCAGAAGAAGCAGAAACTGGAGAAGAAGAAGGAGAACCACAAGTAGAAGCAGAAGCAGAAAGAGAAGCAAAAGCAGAAGGAGAAGCAGAAGGAGAAGCAGAAGAAACAGAAGAAGCAGAATCAGTAGCAGAAGAAGCTGAAGATGCAGAACCAGAAAGAGAAGCAGAAGGAATAGCAGAAGAACGAGAAGGAGAAACAGAAGGAGAAGCAGGAAAAGCAGAAGAAACAGAAGCAGACGGAGAAGCAGAAGAAGGAGAAGGAGAAGCCGAAGCAGAAGCAGAAGGAAAAGCACAAGCAGAAGGAGTTGCAGAAGGAGAAGCAGGAGATGCAGAAGAAGCAGAAGCAGAAGGAGAAGAAGAAGGAGAAGAATCAGAATCAGAAGAAGCAGAAGCAGAAATAGAAAGAGAAGCCGACGAAGAGAAGCAGAACGAGAAGCAGGAGAAGCAGAAGAAGCACAAGCGGGAGAAGCAGAAGAAGAAGAAACAGAAGAAGGAGAAGGAGCAGAAGCAGAAGGAGAAGCAGAAAGAGAAGCAGAAAGAGAAGCAGGAAAAGCAGAAGAAGCAGAAGCAGGAGAAGCAGAAGGAGAAGAAACAGGAGAAGGACAAGAAGCAGAAGCAGAATCAGAAGGAGAAGCAGAAACAGAAGGAGAAGTAGAAAGAGAAAGAGGGGAAGCAGAAGAAGCAGAAGCAGGAGAAACAGAAGCATAAGAATCCGAAGAAGCAGAAGCAGTAACTGAAGCAGAAGGAGAAGCAGGAGAAGCAGAAGAAGCAGAATCTGGAGAAACAGAATGAGAACCTGAGTAGAAGCAGACGCAGAAAGAGAATCAAAAGCAGAAGGAGAAGCAGAAGAAACAGAAGAAGTAGAAGCAGTAGCAGTTGTAGCAGAAGCAGAAGGAAAAGCAGAAGAACGAGAAGGAGAAGGAGAAACAGAAGGAGAAACAGAAGGAGAAGCAGAAAGAGAAGCAGGTAAAGCAGAAGAAGAAGAAGCAAAAGGAGAATCAAAAGGAGAAGCAGAAGAAGCAGAAGGATAAGCAGAAGGAGAAACAGAAGCAGAAGATACAGCAGAAAGAGAAGCAGAAGCAGAAGAAGATGCAGAAGGAGAAGCAGGAGAAGCAGAAGAAGCAGAAGCAGAAGGAGAAGTAGAAGAAGGAGAAGGAGAAGGAAGAGCCGCAGAAGCAATAGGAGAAGCAGAAAGAGAAGCAGAAGCAGAATGAGAAGCAGAAAGAGAAGCAGTAGAAGCAGAAGAAGCAGGAAAAGCAAAAGCAGAAGAAAGAGAAGAAGAAGAAGACGAAGAAGAAGAAGAAGCAGCATAAGGAGAAGCATAAGGAGAAGCATAAGGAGAAGTATAAGGAGAAGCAATAGAAGCAGAAGAAGCAGAAGCAGGAGAAGCAGAAGCAGAAGAAAAAGAATAAGCAAAAGAAGCAGAAGCAGAAGCAGTGGGAGAAGCAGAAGAAGGAGAAGGAGTAGCAGAAGGAGAAGCAGAAGCAGAAAGAGAAGCAGAAACAGAAGGAGAACAAGAAGGAGAAGCAGGAGAATCAGAAGAAGCAGAAAGAGAAGGAGAAGAAGGAGAAGCAGAAGTAGAATCAGAAGAAACAGAAGAAGAAGAAGCAGAAGGAACAGAAGCAAAAGAAACAGAAGAAGGAGCAGAGCAGAAGCAGAAGCAGAAGGAGAAGCAGAAGCAGAAGGAGAAGCAGAAAGAGAAGCAGGAGAAGCAGAAGAAGCAGGAGAAGCAGAAGCAGAAGAAACAGGAGGAGCCGAAGAAGCAGAAGCAGAATCTGAAGCAGAAGGAGAAACAGAAGAAGCACAATCTGAAACAGAAGCAGAAGAAACAGAGATAGTAGAATAAGCAGAAGCAGAAGCACCAGGACAAGCAGAAGAACAAGAAGGAGAAGGCGAAAGAGAAGGATTAGGAATAGGAGAAGCAAAAGGATAAGCAGAAGCAGAAAGAGACGCAGAAGGAGAAGCAGCACGAGAAGTAGGAGAAGCTGGAGAACCAGAAGCAGGAGAAGCAGAAGAAACAGAAGACGCAGAAGCAGAATGAGAAGTAGAAGGAGAAATTGAGGCAGAAGCAAAAGGAGAAGCAGAAGCAAAAGGAGAAGCAGAAGAAGGAGAAGGAGAAGGAGAAACTGAAAGAGAAGCAGAAAGGGAAGCAGAACGAGAAGCAGGAGAAGCAGAAGCAGGAGAAGCAGAAGCAGAAGAAACAGAAGAAGGAGAAGAAGCAGAAGCAGAAGGAGAAGCAGAAACAGAAGGAAAAGCAGAAAGAGAAGAAGGAGCAGCAGAAGAAGCAGCAGCACGAGAAACAGAAGAAGCAGAAGCCGAAGAAAGAGAAGCAGAATCTGACTGAGAAGCAGAAACAGAAGAAGCACAATCTGAAGCAGAAGCAGAAGAAACAGATATAGTAGAATAAGCTGAAGCAGAAGCACCATGAGAAGCAGGAAAAGCAGAAGGAGAAGGCGAAAGAGAAGGATTAGGAGTAGGAGAAGCAAAAGGATAAGCAGAAGCAGAAAGAGACGCAGAAGGAGAAGCAGCACGAGAAGTAGGAGAAGCAGGAGAAGCAGAAGAAACAGAAGACGCAGAAGCAGAATGAGAATCAGAAGGAGAAATTGAAGCAGAAGCAGAAGGAGAAGCAGAAGCAGAAGGAGAAGCAGAAGGAGAAGGAGAAGGAGAAGCAGAAAAAGAAGCAGAACGAGAAGCAGGAGAAGCAGAAGCAGGAGAAGCAGAAACAGAAAAAAACAGAAGAAGGAGAAGAAGCAGAAGCAGAAAGAGAAGCAGAAACAGAAGGAAAAGCAGAAAGAGAAGCAGGAGAAGCAGAAGAAGCAGCAGCAGGAGAAGCAGAAGCAGAAGAAGCAGAAGAAGCAGAAGCAGAACCTGAAGCAGAAGGAGAAGCAGAAGAAGCAGAATCTGGAGAAGCAGAAGGAGAAGCAGAAGCAGAAAGAGAAGCAAAAGTAGGAGAGCAGGAGTAGAAGTAGGAGAAACAGAAGAAGCAGAGGCAGTAGCAGAAGAAGCAGAAGATGCAGCAGAAGATGCAGAAGCAGAAGGAGAAGCACAAGGAAAAGCAGAAGAACGAGAAGGAGAAGGAGAAACAGAAGGAGAAGCAGAAGGAGAAGCAGTAGAAGAAGCAGAAAAACAAGCAGGAGAAGCAGAAGCAGAAAGAGAAGTAGAAGCAGAAGAAGCAGAAAAAGCAGAAGAAGCAGTAGAACCATAAGAAGCAGAAGCAGGAGAAGCAGAAGCAGAAGAACAAGAAGAAGCATAAGAAGCAGAAGCAGAAGCAGAGGGAGAAACAGAAGGAGGAGAAGGAGCAGCAGAAGGGGAAGCAGAAGGAGATGCAGAAGGAGAAAGAGAACCAGAAACTGAAGGAGAAGAAGAAGGATTAGTTGGAGAATCAGAAGAAGCAGAAGCAGAAAGAGAAGCAGAAGCAGAAGGAGAAGCAGAAGGAGGAGAAGGAGAAGGAGAAGCCGAAAGAGAAGCAGAAAGTGAAGCAGAACGAGAAGCAGGAGAAGCAGAAGCAGGAGAACCAGAAGCAGAAGAAACAGAAGAAGGAGAAGAAGCAGAAGGAGTAGCAGAAACAGAAGGAAAAGCAGAAAGAGAAGCAGGAGAAGCAGAAGAAGCAGCAGCAGGAGAAGCAGAAGTAGAAGAAGCCGAAGAAGCAGAAGCAGAACCTGAAGAAGAAGGAGAAGCAGGAGAAGCAGAAGAAGCAGAATCTGGAGAAGAAGGAGAACCAGAAGGAGAAGCAGAAGGAGAAAGAGAAGCAAAAGCCGTAGGAGAAGCACAAGGAGAAGCAGAAGAAACAGAAGAAGCAGATTCAGTAGCAGAAGAAGCAGAAGATGCAGAAGCAGAAGGAGAAGCAGAAGGAAACGCAGAAGAACGAGAAGGAGAAGGAGAAACAGAAGGAGAAGCAGAAAGAGAAGCAGAAGAAGGAGCAGGAGACGGAAATGCAGCCGGAGAAGCAGAAAGAGCAGCAGAAGGAGAAGCAAGAGATGCAGAAACAGGAGAAGCAGAAGAAGAAGTATCAGGAGAAGGACAAGAAGCAGAAGCACAAGGAGAAGCAGAAACAGAAGGAGAAGCAGAAAGAGAAGGAGGGGAAGCAGAAGAAGCAGAAGCAGGAGAAGCAGAAGCATAAGAATGCGAAGAAACAGAAGCAGAACCTGAAGCAGAAGGAGAAGCAGGAGAAACAGAAGAAGCAGAACCTGGAGAAGCAGAAAGAGAATCAAAAGGAGAAGGAGAAGCAGAAGAAACAGAAGAAGTAGAAGCAGTAGCAGTTGTAGCTGAAGCAGAAGGAGAAGCTGAAGGAAAAGCAGAAGAAAAAGAAGGAGAATGAGAAACAGAAGGAGAAGCAGAAGGAGAAGCAGAAAGAGAAGCAGGTAAAGCAGAAGAAGAAGAAGCAGAGGGAGAATCAGAATGAGAAGCAGAAGAAGGAGAAGGAGAAGCAGAAGCAGAAGAAGATGCAGAAGGAGAAGCAGGAGAAGCAGAAGAAGCAGAAGGAGAAGCAGGAAAAGCAGAAGAAGTAGAAGCAAAAGGAGAAGCAAAATAAGGAGAAGGAGAAGCAGAAGAAGAAGAAGAAGAAGAAGCATAAGGACAAGCACAAGCAGAAGGAGATGCAGAAGGAGAAGCAGGAGAAGCAGAAGATGAAAGAGAAGCAGAAGTAGGAGAAGGAGAAGGAGGAGAAGTAGAAGCAGAAGGACAAGTAGAAGCGGAATGAGAAGCAGAAAGAGAAGCAGGAGAAGCACAAGAAGCAGAAGCAAGAGAAGCCGAAAGAGAAGAAGCAGAAGAAGCAGAAACAGAAGCAGAAGTAGAAGCAGAAGCAGAAGAAGAGGCAGCAGAAGAAGTAGAACCAGAAATTCAGGCAGGAGAAACAGAAGAAGCAGAAGCAGAAAGAGAAGCAAAAAGAGAAGCAGAAGGAGAAGTAGAAGAAGCAGCAGAAGGAGAAGCAGAAGAAGAAGCAGAAAAACAAGCAGGAGAAGCCGAAGCAGAAAGAGAAGAAGAAGCAGAAGAAGCAGAGGCAGAAGAAGAAGCAGTAGAAGCATAAGAAGCAGAAGCAGGAGAAGCAGAAGCAGAAGAACAAGAAGAAGAATAAGAAGCAGAAGCAGAAGCAGAGGGAAACCGTGGACCTTAATCCTATTAACGCTTCCCACAGAGCAGGAAGGACACACACACATACCCTCAAGTCCAGCGTGGGG
>NW_012292535.1:0-749 GCF_000151885.1 Dipodomys ordii | reverse complement strand
GTTGACACAGCGGGGATTCAGCGGGGGACACAGTGTGACACAGCGGGGGACACAGCAGGACACAGCTGGGACACTGCGGGACACAGCGGGGGAAATTGCGGGACACAGTGTGGGACAGAGCGTGGGACACAGCGAGACACAGCGGGGACAAACTGGGACACCACGGGACACAGTGGGACACAGCGGGACACAGCGGGGACAGTGCGGGAACATAGCGGGACACAGCGGGGTACACAGCGGGACACAGCAGGACACAGCGGGACCCAGCGGGACACAGCGTTGATACAGCCGGGACACAGCGTTACACAGCAGGGTACACAGTTGGGGACAGAGGGTCACAGTGGGGCACACAGCGGGACCCAGCAGGACACAGCGTCGATACAGCGTCCCACACCTCCCCCCACCTCCCCCCCATTCTGTCCAGAGCCCACGTCTGGCAGGAAGGACCCTGATTTCCGGGCCTCCTGCCCGAGCCCGCATCCCACACCCTAGCGCACCTTGATCGTGTCCAGAGGGTGCCCCACGAACACCAGGCACACGCCGCCAAAGCCGCCGGCCAACAGGTTCTTGAGCGGGCTGATGGGTTTCGGCTCCTTTGCCATGGTCTGTCGTTTTGACAGTCGGCCTGTCAGTTCCCGGGCGGTCTTGCTCGGGTGCCCAGCAGCACCTCTGGCACCGCCGACCTTTCGCCTACTTTAGGGTAGGCGGGGCCATAAGCCCGGGGCAGGTCGGGAGGAGGGACCTAGTTG
>NW_012292534.1:0-7597 GCF_000151885.1 Dipodomys ordii | reverse complement strand
AGCGGGACACAGCGGGACACAGCCGGACACAGCCGTGGACACAGCGGGACACAGCGAGAGACACAGCGGGGGACACAGCGGGGAACAAAGAGAGGACACAGCGGGACCCAGCGGGACACAGCGTCGATAGAGTGGGGACACAGCGGGACACAGCGATGAAACAACCGGACTCAGCGGGGGACACTGTGGGACCCAGCGGGACCCAGCGGGGACACAGCAAGGACACAGCGGGGGACAAAGCCGGACACAGCGGGGGACACAGCAAGGGACACAGCGGGAGACAGAGCGGAACACAGTGGGGAACACAGAGAGAGACACAGCAGGACCCAGTGGGACACAGCGTCGATACAGCGGGTACACAGCGGGACACAGCGGGGTACACAGCTGTTCACACAACGGGACACAGTGGGGGACACAGCGGGACACAGCGGGACACAGCGGGGCACAGCAGGGACAAAACGGGAGACACAGTGGGGAACAGAGCAGGACACAGCGGGGGACACAGAGCGGACACAGTGGGGACACAGCGAGACTCAGCCGGGGACACAGCGGGGGAAAAAGCAGGACACCACGGGACACAGTGGGACACAGCGGGACACAGCGGGGTCACTGCAGGACACAGTGGGGGACAAAGCGGGACACAGCGGGACACAGCGGGACACGGTGGGGGACACAGCGGGACACAGAGCAGGACATAGCGAGGACACAGCGGGACACAGCGGGACACAGCGGGGGACACAGCGAGGACACAGTGGGGGACACAGTGGGGGAAACAGCTGGACACAGCGGGGAACACAGCGAGGACACAGCGGCACCCAGCGGGACACAGCGTAGATACAGCGGAGACACAGCGTTACACAGCATGGTACAAAGCTGTGGACACAACGGGACACAGTGGGGGCACAGCGGGACACAGCGGGACGCAGTGGGACACAGCGGGGACAAAGCGTGAGACACAGCAGGGGACAGAGCTGGAGACAGCGGGGGGCACAGCGGGGACACAGCGAGGACACAGCGTGACAGAGCGGGACACTGCAGGGCACAGCGGGGGACACAGCGGGACACAGCGGGGGACACAGCGGGGGACACAGCGGCAGACAGCTGGGGACACAGCGCGGACACAGCGGTACACAGCGCTGACACTGCGGGGACACAGCGGGGGACACAGCCGGACACAGCGGGACACAGCTGGGGACACATGGAGGACTCAGCGGGACAAAGCGGGGACACAGCGGCGACTCACCGGGGGACACAGCGGGGGACAAAGCGGGACACCACAGAACACAGTGGGAAACAGCGGGACACATCGGGGAAACTGCGGGGACACAGGGGGACAACGCGTGGGACACAGCGGGGGACACAGCGGGACACAGTGGGACTCAGCGGGGCACACAGGGGGGACCCAGCGGGACCCAGCGGGGAACACAGCGAGGACACAGCGGGACCCAGCGGTACACAGCGTCGATACAGCGGGACACAGCGTTACACAACGTGGTACACAGCTGTTAACCCAACGGGACACAGTGGGGGCACAGCGGGACACAGCGAGACACAGTGGGACACAGCGGGGACAAAGCTTGAGACACAGCGGGGTACAGAGCGGGAGACAGCGGGGGACACAGCGAGGACACAGCGGGACACAGCGCTGACACTGCGGGGGACACAGCGGGGGACACAGCGGGGGACACAGCCGGACACAGCGGGACACAGCGGGGGAAACAGGGGGGACCCAGCGGGACCCAGCGCGGGACACAGCGTGGACACATTGGGACACAGCAGGGACACAGCGGGACACAGTGGGGGACACAGCAGTACACAGCGGGACACAGCGGGTCACAGCGAGGGACACAGAGGGGTACATAGCGGGACACAGTGGGGAACACAGGGAGGACACAGCAGGACACAGCGGCGACACATAGAGGACTCATCGGGGGACACAGTGGGGGACAGAGCGGGACACATTGGGACACTGCGGGGCACAGCGGGGGACACAGCGGGACACAGCGGGGGACACAGGGAGGACACAGCTTAACACAGCATGGGACAAAGCGAGGACACAGAGGGACACAGCGAGACACAGCGGGACCCAGCGGGGACCCAGCAGTGGACACAGTGGGACACAGCGGAGGTCACAGCGGGCCAAGCAGGACACAGCAGGGGACACAGCGGGACACAGCGGGGACACAGCGGGGACACAGCGGGACACAGCGGGTCACAGCGGGGGACACAGCGGGACACAGCGTGGGACACAGCAGGGACACATTGGGATACAGTAGGACACAGCGTGGGACAAAGCGGGAGACAGCAGAGGACACAGCGAGGACACAGCTGGACACAGCGGGGACACAGAGGGGACTCAGCAGGGGACATAGAGGGAAAAAAGCAGGACACCACGGGACACAGTAGGACACAGCGGGACACAGCGGGGACACTGCGGGACACAGCCGGGGGACACAGCGGTGGACAGCGGGGGACAGAGAATGGACACAGGAGGACACAGAGGGGACACAGCTGGACACAGAAGGGTACACAGCGGGACACAGCGGACACACAGCGGGGACAGAGCTGGACACAGAGGGACACAGAAGGGACAGAGCGTGACACAGGTGGACACTGAGGGAGACAGAGCGAGCACACAGCCGGACACAGCGAAACAGAGCGTGACACAGGTGGACACTGAGGGAGACAGAGCGAGCACACAGCCGGACACAGCGAAACACAGCGTGACACAGTGGTGACACAGCAGGGGACACAGCGGGACACAGTGGGGGACACAGCGGGACACAGCGGGGTACACAGCAGGGACAAAGAAGGACACAGCGGGGGACACAGCGAGGACACAGCGGGACACAGCGGTGACACAGTGGGACACAGCTGGGGACACTGGGGGACACAGCGGGACACAGAGGGACACAGCAAGGACACAGCGGGGGACAGTGGGGGACACAGCGGGACACAGCAAGGCACAACGGGGTCACAGCAGTGGACACAGCGGGACACAGCGGGGGACACAGTGGGACACAGCAGGGGACACAGGGGATACAGCGGGGACACAGCGGGGGACACAGAGGGACACAGCGGAGACACAGCGGGGACACAGCTGGACCCAGCAGGACACAGCGGGGGACACAGCGGGACACAGCGGGGGACACAGCGGGACACAGTGGGAAACACAGAGAGGACACAGCAGGACCCAGTGGGACACAGCGGGACACAGCGGGGTCACTGCGGGACACAGTGGGGGACAAAGCGGGACACAGCGGGACACAGCGGGGACGCAGCGGGACACAGCGGGACACGGCGGGGGACACAGCAGGAAACAGAGGGGGACACAGTGGGGGAAACAGCTGGACACAGCGGGGAACACAGCAAGGACACAGTGGGACCCAGCGGGACACAGCGTCGATACAGCGGAGACACAGCGTTACACAGCATGGTACAAAGCTGTGGACACAACGGGACACAGTTGGGGCACAGCGGGACACAGCGGGACGCAGTGGGACACAGCGGGGACAAAGCGTGAGACACAGCAGGGGACAGAGCTGGAGACAGCGGGGACACAGCGGGGACACAGCGGGACACAGCGAGGACACAGCGGGACAGAGCGGGACACTGCAGGGCACAGCGGGGGACACAGCGGGACACAGCTGGGGACACAGCGAGGACACAGTGGGGGACACAGCGGGGGACACAGCGGGACACACCGAGGAACAGTGTAGATACAGCGGGGACACAGCGTTACACAGTGTGGTACACAGCTGTGGATACAACGGGACACAGTGTGGGCACAGCGAGACACAGCGGGTCACAGTGGGGCACAGCGGGGACAAAGCGTGAGACACAGCGGGGGACAGAGTGGGAGACAGCGGGGGACACAGCGGAGACACAGCGGGGACTCAGCGGGGTCACAGCGGGATACAGCGGGACACAGAGTGACACAGCGGGACACAGCAGAGTACACAGCGGGACACAGCGGAGGACAGAGCGACGACACAGCAGGACACAGCGGGGACACAGGGGGACTCAGCAGGGTTACAGCAGGACACAACGGGACACAGCAGGACACAGCGTGACACAGCGGGGACACAGCAGGGACACAGCGGGGGACACAGCGGGACAAAACGGGACACAGCGGGGGACACAGTAGGACAGAGCAGGGGACACAGTGGGGGACAGAGAGGGACAACATGAATAACAGAGCAAGGACAGAGAGGGACCCAGCGGGACACAGCCTCGATACAGCGGGATTTACAGCATTACACAGCAGGTTACACAGCTGGGGACACAAAGGGACACAGTGGTGGACACAGCGGGACACAGCGGGACAGAGTGGGACACAGATGGGATAAAGCGTGAGACACAGCGGGGGACAGAGCGGGAGACAGCGGGGGACACAGCGAGGACACAGCTGGACACAGCGGGGACAAAGCGGAGACACAGCGGGGACTCAGCTGGGGACACAGCGGGGGACAAAGCGGGACACCACGGAACACAGCGGGACACAGTGCGAAACAGCCGTGACCCTGCGGGGACACAGCGGGACACAGTGGGGGACACAGTGGGAAACAGCGGGACAGAGTGGGGGGCACAGCGGGACACAGCGGGGGACACAGCGAGGACACAGTGGGACACAGCGTGGGACAAAGTGGGAGAAAGCGGGGCACACAGCGAGGACACAGCAGGACACCGAGGGTACTCAGCGGGGGACACAGCTGGGGACCAAGCAGGACACCATGGGACACAGTGTGACACAGCGGGACACAGCGGCGACACTGCGGGGACACAGCGGCACAAAGCGGGGGACACAGCCTGACACAACGGAGTACACAGCGGGACACAGCGGGCACAAAGTGGGGACACAGCGTGACACAGCAGGACACAGCAGGGACAGAGCGGGACACAGCGGGACACAGAGGGGCCACAGCGGGGACACACTGGGACACTGAGGGTCACAGCAGGGACACAGCGGGACAAAGCGGGACACATCAGGACACAGCGGTTGACACAGCGGGACACAGCAAGCGACACAGCGAGGACACAGCGGGACACAGAGGGAGACACAGCGAGGACACAGCGGGACACAGCGGGGGAAAAAGTGGGACACAGCGGGGACACAGCAGTGGACACAGCGGGAGACAGCGGGGGACACAGCGGGACACAGCGGGGGACACAGCGGGGGACACAGCGGGACACAGTGGGACACAACTGGAGACACAGCGGTACACAGCGGTGGACACAGCGGGACACAGCGGTGGACAGAGCGAGGACACAGCGGGACACAGCGTCGATACAGCGGGGACAGAGTGGGCCACAGCGGGGTACACAGCTGGGGACACAACGGGGCACATCGGGGGACACAGCAAGTACTCAGCGGAACACAGCGTGGGACACAGTGAGGACACAGGGGGACACAGCTGGACACAGCAGGAACACAGCAGTAGACACAGCGGGACACAGCAGGGGACACAGCGGGACACAGCGGGGGACACAGGGAGGACAGATCGGGACACAGCGGGGACACAGCGGGGACTCAGCGGGGGACACAGCGGGGGACAAAGCGGGACACAGCAGGACACAGCGGGACACAGCGTCGATACAGCGGGGACACAGCGGGACACTGCGGGGTACACAGCTGGGGACACAATGGAACACAGCGGGGGACACATCGAGGACACAGCAGGACACAGCGGGGACACAGCGGGGACACTGCGGGAACATAGCATGACACAGCTGGGTACACAGCGGGACACAGCAGGACACAGCTTGGGACACAGCGGGGACATAGCGGGACACAGCGGGGGACACAGCGAGGACACAGTGGGGACACAGCGTGGGACAAAGTGGGAGACAGTGGGGCACACAGCGAGGACACAGCAGGACACCGAGGGGACTCAGCGGGGGACACAGCTGGGGACAAAGCAGGACACCATGGGACACAGTGTGACACAGCGGGACACAGCCGCGACACTGCGGGGACACAGCAGGACAAAGCGGGGGACACAGCCTGACACAACAAAGTACACAGCGGGACACAGCGGGCACAAAGCGGGGACACAGCGGGACACAGCAGGACACAGCAGGGACAGAGCGGGACACAGCGGGACACAGCGGGGGACCCAGCGAGGACACAGCGGGACACAGCGGGGACACAGCGAGGACACAGCGGGGACTCAGCGGGGTCACAGCGGGATACAGCGGGACACAGACTGACACAGCGGGACACAGCAGAGGACACAGCGGGACACAGTGGAGGACAGAGTGACGACACAGCAGGACACAGCGGGGACACAGGGGGACTCAGCAGGGTTACAGCGGGACACAAAGGGACACAGCAGGACACAGCGTGACACAGCGGGGACACAGCAGGGGCACAGCGGGGGACAAAGCGTGACACAGCGGGGGACACAGTAGGACAGAGCGGGGGACACAGCGGGGGACAGAGGGGGACACCACGAATAACAGAGCAAGGACACAGCGGGACCCAGCGGGACACAGCCTCGATACAGCGGGATTCACAGCGTTACACAGCGGGTTACACAGCTGGGGACACAAAGGGACACAGTGGTGGACACAGCGGGACACAGCGGGACAGAGTGGGACACAGACGGGATAAAGTGTGAGACACAGCGGGGAACAGAGCGGGAGACAGCGGGGGACACAGCGAGGACACAGCAGGACACAGCAGGGACACAGCGGGGACACAGCGGGGACTCAGCTGGGGACACAGCGGGGGACAAAGCGGGACACCACGGAACACAGCGGGACGCAGCAGGACACCGAGGGTACTCAGCGGGGGACACAGCTGGGGACAAAGCAGGACACCATGGGACACAGTGTGACCCAGTGGGACACAGCGGCGACACTGCGGGGACACAGCGGGACAAAGCGGGGGACACAGCCTGACACAGCAGGACACAGCATGGACAGAGCGGGACACAGCGGGACACAGAGGGGCCACAGCGGGGACACACCGGGACACTGAGGGTCACAGCAGGGACACAGCGGGACAAAGCGGGACACATCAGACACAGCGGGGGACACAGCGGGACACAGCAGGGGACACAGCGAGGACACAGCGGGACACAGCGGGGACACAGCGGGACTCAGTGGGGGACACAGCAGTACACAGCGGGACACAGCGGTACACAGCGGGACACAGAGGGTCACAGTGGGGACAAAGTGGGCGACACAGCGGGGAACAGAGCATGACACATCAGGGGACACGGCGAGGACACTGCGGGACACAGCGCGGACCCTGTGGGGACACAGTGGGGGACACTAAGGGGCACAAACGGGACAACACGGAACACAGCGGGACACAGTGGGATACAGCGTGGACACTGCGTGGATACAGCGGGACACATCGAGGGACACAGCAGGACACATCGGGACCCTGAGGGGGACGAGGCGGGACACAGCGGGGGACAGAGCGGGGAACTCAGCGAGACACTACGGGTATTAGCGAGTCACTGCAAATTACACAGCGGGCACTCAGACGGGACTCATCCGGGACACATCGGAACACAGTGGGGAAAGAGCGGGACATAGCATGATACATCGGGACACAGCGGGGTTCACAGCGGGACTCACTGGGGAC
>NW_012292533.1:0-7599 GCF_000151885.1 Dipodomys ordii | reverse complement strand
GAGAAGCAGAAGGAGAAGCAGAAGCAGAAAGAGAATCAAAAGCAGAAGGAGAAGCAGAAGAAACAGAAGAAGTAGAAGGAGTAGCAGGTGTAGCAGAAGCAGAAGGAAAAGCAGAAAAACAGGAAGGAGAAGGAGAAACAGAAGGAGAAGGAGAAGGAGAAGCAGAAAGAGAAGCAGGTAAAGCAGAAGAAGAAGAAGAAGAAGAAGAAGAAGCAGAAGGAGAATCAGAAGGAGAAGCAGAAGAAGGAGAAGGAGAAACAGAAGCAGAAGAAGATGCAGAAGGAGAAGCAGGAGAAGCAGAAGAAGCAGAAGCAGAAGGAGAAGCAGGAGAAGCAGAATCTGGAGAAGCAGAAGGAGAAGCAGAAGCAGAAAGAGAAGCAAAAGCAGAAGGAGAAGCAGAAGAAACAGAAGAAGCAGAGGCAGTATCAGAAGAAGCAGAAGATTCAGAAGCAGAAGGAGAAGCAGAAGGAAAAGCAGAAGAACTAGAAGGAGAAGGAGAAGGAGAAACAGGAGTAGAAGCAGAAAGAGAAGCAGAAGAAGGAGCAGTAGACGGAAAAGCAGCAGGAGAAACAGAAAGAGCAGCAGAAGGAGAAGCAGAAAATGCAGAAACAGGAGAAGAACAAGCAGAAGAAACAGGAGAAGGACAAGAAGCAGAAGCAGAAGGAGAAGCAGAAAGAGAAGGAGGGGAAGCAGAAGAAGCAGAAGCAGGAGAAGCAGAAGCATAAGAATGCGAAGAAGCAGAAGCAGAACCTGAAGCAGAAGGAGAAGCAGGAGAAGCAGAAGAATCAGAATCTGGAGAAGCAGAAGGAGAAGCAGAAGCAGAAAGAGAATCAAAACCAGAAGGAGAAGCAGAAGAAACAGAAGAAGTAGAAGCAGTAGCAGTTGTAGCAGAAGCAGAAGGAAAAGCAGAAGAACAAGAAGGAGAAACAGAAGGAGAAGCAGAAGGAGAAGCAGAAAGAGAAGCAGGTAAAGCAGAAGAAAAAGAAGCAGAAAGAGAAGCAGAAGAAGGAGAAGGAGAAGCAGAAGGAGAAGCAGAAGCAGAAGAAGATGCAGAAGGAGAAGCAGAAGAAGCAGAAGCAGAAAGAGAAGCAGGAAAAGCAGAAGAAGCAGAAGCAAAAGGAGAAGCAAAAGAAGGAGAAGGAGAAGCAGAGGCAGAAGAAGAAGGAGAAGCAGGAGAAGCAGAAGAAGCAGAAGCTGAAAGAGAAGCAGAAGTAGGAGAAGGAGAAGGAGGAGAAGCAGAAGCAGAAGGAGAAGCAGAAGCAGAATGAGAAGCAGAAAGAGAAGCAGGAGGAGGACAAGAATCAGAAGCAGGAGAAGCCGAAAGAGAAGAAGCAGAAACAGAAGCAGAAGGAGAAGCAGAAGCAGAAGGAGAAGCAGCAGAGGAAGTAGAACCAGGAATCAAGGCACGAGAAACAGAAGAAGCAGAAGCAGGAGAAGCAAAAAGAGAAGCAGAAGGAGAAGTAGAAAAAGCAGCAGAAGAAGCAGAAAAACAAGCAGGAGAAGCAGAAGCATAAAGAGAAGTAGAAGCAGAAGAAAGCGGAAGAAGCAGAAGAAGAAGCAGTAGAAGCATAAGAAGCAGAAGCAGGAGAAGCAGAATCAGAAGAATAAGAAGAAGCATAAGAAGCAGAAGCAGAGGGAGAAACAGAAGAAGGAGAAGGAGCATCAGAAGGTGAAGCAGAAGGAGATGCAGAAGCAGAAAGAGAAGCAGAAATAGAAGGAGAAGAAGAAGGAGAAGTTGGAGAAGCAGAAGAAGCAGAAGCAGAAAGAGAAGCAGAAGAAGGAGAAGGAGAAGGACAAGCAGGAGAAGCAGAAGAAGCAGAAGCGGGAGAAGCAGAAGAAGAAGAAGAAGAAACAGAAGAAGGAGAAGGAGCAGAAGGAGAAGCAGAAAGAGAAGCAAAAGAAGCAGAAGAAGCAGTAGCAGGAGAAGCAGAAGCAGAAGAAACAGAAGAAGCCGAAGAATCAGAAGGAGAACCTGAAGCAGAAGGAGAAGCAGAAGCAGCAGAAGCTGGAAAAGCAGAAGCAGAGAAACCGAACAAGCAGAAGAAGCAGAAGCAGAACGAGAAGCAGAAGAAGAAGGAGAAAGAGAAGGATTAGGAGTAGGAGGAGCAGAAGCAGAATAAGAAGCAGAAAGAGAAGCAGAAGAAGAAGCAGAAAGAGAAACAGAAGAAGCAGAAGCAGGAGAAGCAGAAGCAGAAGCAGAATGAGAAGCACAAGAAGGAGAAATTGAAGGAGAAGGAGAAGGAGACGGAGAAGCAGAAGGAGAAGTAGGAGAAGCAGCAGAAGAAGAAGCAGGAGAAGCAGAAACAGAAGAAACAGAAGGAGAAGAGCAGAAGCAGAAGGAGAAGCAGAAGGAGAAGCAGAAGAAGCAGAAGCTGAAGCAGAAGAAGAAGAAATAGAAAAAGCAGAAGAAGCAGAAGAAGAAGCAGCAGGAGAAGCAGAAGAAGAAGAAGGAGAAGGAGAAAGAGAAGGATTAGGAGTAGGAGAAACAGAAGGATAAGCAGAAGCAGAAAGAGAATCAAAAGCAGAAGGAGAAGCAGGAGAAGCAGATGAAGCAGAAGCAGGAGAAGCAGAAGCAGAAGAAACATAGGAAGGAGAAGGAGCAGAAGGAGAAGCAGAAACAGAAGGAAAAGCAGAAAGAGACGCAGGAGAAGCAGAAGCAGCAGCAGCAGGAGAATCAGAAGCAGAAGAAGCAAAGAAGCAGAAGCAGAACCTGAATCAGAAGGAGAAGCAGGAGAAGCAGAAGAAGTAGAATCTGGAGAAGCAGAAGGAGAAGCAGAAGCAGAAAGAGAAGCAAAAGCAGAAGGAGAAGCAGAAGGGTTAGCAGAAGAACAGAAGAAGCAGAGGCAGTAGCAGAAGAAGCAGAAGATGCAGAAGCAGAAGGAGAAGCAGAAGGAAAAGCAGAAGAACGAGAAGGAGAAGGAGTAGGAGAAACAGAAGGAGAAGCAGAAAGAGAAGCAGAAGAAGGAGCAGGAGAAGGAAAAGCAGCAGGAGAAGCAGAAAGAGCAGCAGAAGGAGAAGCAGGAGATGCAGAAACTTGAGAAGCAGAATCAGAAGAAACACAAGAAGGACAAGAAGCAGAAGGAGAAGCAGAAACAGAAGGAGAAGCAGGAAGAGAAGGAGGGAAAGCAGAAGAAGCAGAAGCAGGAGAAGCAGAAGCATAAGAATATGAAGAAGCAGAAGGAGAACCTGAAGCAGAAGGAGAAGCAGAAGAAGCAGAATCTGAAGAAGCAGAATAAGAAGCAGAACGAGAAGCAGAAGCAGAAAGAGAATCAAAAGCAGAAGGAGAAGCAGAAGAAACAGAGGAAGTAGAAGCAGAAGCAGTTGTAGCAGAAGCAGAAGGAAAAGCAGAAGAACAAGAAGGAGAAGGAGAAACAGAAGGAGAAACAGAAGGAGAAGCAGAAAGAGACGCAGGTAAAGCAGACGAAGAAGAAGCAAAAGGAGAATCAGAAGGAGAAGCAGAAGAAGGAGAAGCAGAAGAAGATGCAGAAGGAGAAGCAGGAGAAGCAGAAGAAGCAGAAGCAGGAGGAGAAGCAGGAAAAGCAGAAGAAGCAGAAGGAGAAGCAAAAGGAGAAGCAAAAGAAGGAGAAGAAGAAGCAGAAGCAGAAGAAGCAGAAGCTGAAGCAGAAGAAGAAGAAACAGAAAAAGCAGAAGAAGCAGAAGAAGAAGCAGCAGGAGAAGCAGAAGAAGAAGAAGGAGAAGGAGAAAGAGAAGGATTCGGAGTAGGAGAAACAGAAGGATAAGCAGAAGCAGAAAGAGAAGGAGAATGAGAAGGAGAAGCAGGAGAAGCAGAAGAAGCAGAAGCAGGAGAAGCAGAAGGAGAAGAAACATAGGAAGGAGAAGAAGCAGAAGGAGAAGCAGAAACAAAAGGAAAAGCAGAAAGAGAAGCAGGAGAAGCAGAAGAAGCAGCAGCAGGAGAAGCAGAAGCAGAAGAATCCGAAGAAGCAGAAGCAGAACCTGAATCAGAAGGAGAAGCAGGAGAAGCAGAAGAAGCAGAATCTGGAGAAGCAGAAGGAGAAGCAGAAGCAGAAAGAGAAGCAAAAGCAGAAGGAGAAGCAGAAGGGGAAGCAGAAGAAACAGAAGAAGCAGAGGCAGTAGCAGAAGAAGCAGAAGATGCAGAAGCAGAAGAAGCAGAAGGAAAAGCAGAAGAACTAGAAGGAGAAGGAGTAAGAGAAACAGAAGGAGAAGCAGAAAGAGAAGCAGAAGAAGGAGCAGGAGAAGGAAAAGCAGCAGGAGAAGCAGAAAGAGCAGCGGAAGGAGAAGCAGAAGCAGAAGCAGAAGTAGAAGCAGAAGAAGGAGAAGCAGAAGGAGAAGCATAAAGAGAAACAGAAGGAGAAGCAGGAGAAGCAGAAGCAGGAGAAGCAGAATCAAAAGAAATAGAAGAAGGATAAGAAGCAGAAGCAGAAAGAGAAGCAGAAACAGAAGGAGAAGCAGAAATAGAAGCTGAAGAAGCTGAAGAAGCAGAAGCAGAACCTCAAGCAGAAGGAGAAGCAGGAGAAGCAGAAGAAGCAGAATCTGGAGAAGAAGGAGAACCAGAAGGAGAAGCAGAAGCAGAAAGAGAAGCAAAAGCAGAAGGAGAAGCAGAAAGAGAAGCAGAAGAAACAGAAGAAGCAGAAGCAGTAGCAGAAGAAGCTGAAGATGCAGAAGCAGATAGAGAAGCAGAAGGAATAGCAGAATAACGACAAGGAGAAACAGAAGGAGAAGAAGAATGAGAAGCAGAAGGAGAAGCAGGAAAAACAGAAGAAGCAGAAACAGACGGAGAAGCAGAAGAAGGAGAAGCAGAAGCAGAAGAAGAAGCAGAAGGAAAAGCACAAGCAGAAGGAGATGCAGAAGGAGTAGCAGAAGAAGCAGAAGCAGAAGGAGAAGAAGAAGGAGAAGAAGCAGAATCAGAAGAAGCAGAAGGAGAAGTAGAAAGAGAAGCCGACGAAGAGAAGCAGAACGAGAAGCAGGAGAAGCAGAAGAAGCAGAGCGGGAGAAGAAGAAGAAGAAGAAACAGAAGAAATAGAAAGAGCAGAAGCAGAAGGAGGAGCAGAAGCAGAAGGAGAAGCAGAAAGAGAAGCAGGAAAAGCAGAAGAAGCAGAAGCAGGAGAAGCAGAAGCAGAAGAAACAGGAGAAGGACAAGAAACAGAAGCAGAAGGAGAAGCAGAAACAGAAGGAGAAGCAGAAAGAGAAGGAGGGGAAGCAGAAGAAGCAGAAGCAGGAGAACCAGAAGCATAAGAATCCGAAGAAGCAGAAGCAGAACCTGAAGCAGAAGGAGAAGCAGAAGAAGCAGAATCTGTAGAAGCAGAATGAGAAGCTGAAGGGGAAGCAGAAGCAGAAAGACAATCAAAAGGAGAAGGAGAAGCGGAAGAAACAGAAGAAGCAGAAGCAGTAGCAGTTGCAGCAGAAGCAGAAGGAGAAGCAAAAGTAAAAGCAGAAGAACGAGAAGGAGAAACAGAAGGAGAAGCAGAAGGAGAAGGAGAAGAAGCAGAAGGAGAAGCAGAAGGAGAAACAGAAGCAGAAGAAGCAGCAGAAGGAGAAGCAGAAGCAGAAGAAGATGCAGAAGGAGAAGCAGGAGAAGCAGAAGAAGCAGAAGCGAAGTAGAAGGAGATGTAGGAGAAGGAGAAGGAAGAGCCGCGAAGCAATAGGAAAAGCAGAAGAAGAAGCAGAAGCAGAATGAGAAGCAGAAAGAGAAGCAGTAGAAGAAGAAGAAGCAGGAATATCAGAAGCAGCAGAAATAGAAGATTAAGAATAAGAAGAAGAAGAATAAGAAGAAGAAGAAGAAGAAGAAGAAGAAGAAGAAGAAGAAGAAGAAGAAGAAGAAGAAGAAGAAGAAGAAGAAGAAGAAGAAGAAGAAGAAGAAGAAGAAGAAGAAGGAGAAGGAGAAGCAGTAGAAGCAGAAGAAGCAGAAGCAGGAGAAGCAGAAGCAGAAGAAAAAGAATAAGCATAAGAAGCAGAATCAGAGGGAGAAGCAGAAGAAGGAGAAGCAGAAGTAGAAGAAGCAGCAGAAGGAGAAGCAGAAGCAGAAGAAGATGCAGAAGGAGAAGCAGGAGAAGCAGAAGAAGGAGAAGGAGAAGGCGAAAGAGAAGGATTAGGAGTAGGAGAAGCAAAAGGATAAGCAGAAGCAGAAAGAGACGCAGAAGGAGAAGCAGCACGAGAAGTAGGAGAAGCAGGAGAAGCAGAAGCAGGAGAATCAGAAGAAACAGAAGACGCAGAAGCAGAATGAGAAGCAGAAGGAGAAATTGAAGCAGAAGCAGAAGCAGAAGGAGAAGCAGAAGCAGAAGGAGAAGCAGAAGAAGGAGAAGGAGAAGCAGAAAGAGAAGCACAACGAGAAGCAGGAGAAGCAGAAGCAGGAGAAGCAGAAGCAGAAGAAACATAGGAAGGAGAAGAAGCAGATGCAGAAGGAGAAGCAGAAACAGAAGGAAAAGCAGAAAGAGAAGCCGGAGAAGCAGAAGAAGCAGCAGCAGGAGAAGCAGAAGCAGAAGAAGCTGAAGAAGCAGAAGCAGAACCTGAAGCAGAAGGAGAAGCAGGAGAAGCAGAAGAAACAGAATCTGGAGAAGCAGAAGGAGAAGCAGAAGCAGAAAGAGAAGCAAAAGCAGAAGGAGAAGCAGAAGAACGAGAAGGTGAAGGAGAAGGAGAAACAGAAGGAGAAGCAGAAAGAGAAGCAGAAGAAGGAGCAGGAGAAGGAAAAGCAACAGGAGAAGCAGAAAGAGCAGCAGAAGGAGGAGCAGGAGATGCAGAAACAGGAGAAGCATAAGCAGAACAAACAGGAGAAGGACAAGAAGCAGAAGGAGAAGGAGATACAGAAGGAGAAGCAGAAAGAGAAGGAGGGGAAGCAGAAGAAGCAGAAGCAGGAGAAGCAGAAGCATAAGAATCCGAAGAAGCAGAAGGAGAACCTGAAGGAGAAGGAGAAGCATGAGAAGCAGAAGAAGCAGAATCTGGAGAAGCAGAAGGAGAAGCAGAAGGAGAAGCAGAAGCAGAAAGAGAATCAAAAGCAGAAGGAGAAGCAGAAGAAACAGAAGTAGAAGCAGTAGCAGTTGTAGCAGAAGCAGAACGAGAAGCAGAAGGAAAAGCAGAAAAACAAGAAGGAGAAGGGAAACAGAAGGACAAGCAGTAGGAGAATAAGAAGGAAAAGCAGAAGAAGGAGAAGCAAAAGCAGAAGAAGATGCAGAAGGAGAAGCAGAAGAAGCAGAAGCAGAAGGAGAAGCAGGAAAAGCAGAAGAAGCAGAAGCAAAAGGAGAAGCAAAAGAAGGAGAAGGAGAAGCAGAGGCAGAAGAAGAAGCATAAGGAGAAGCACAAGCAGAAGGAGATGCAGAAGGAGAAGCAGGAGAAGCAGAAGAAGCAGAAGATGAAGGAGAAGCAGAAGTAGGAGTAGGAGAAGGAGGAGAAGCAGAAGCAGAAGGAGAGGCAGAAGCGGAATGAGAACCAGAAAGAGAAGCAGGAGAAGCACAAGAAGCAGAAGCAGGAGAAGCTGAAAGAGAAGAAGCAGAAGAAGCAGAAGCAGAATTAGAATCAGAAGCAGAAGGAGAAGCAGCAGAAGAAGTAGAACCAGAAATTCAGGCAGGAGAAACAGAAGAAGCTGAAGCAGTAAGGAGAAGCAAAAAGAGAAGCAGTAGGAGAAGT
>NW_012292532.1:0-7599 GCF_000151885.1 Dipodomys ordii | reverse complement strand
AAAGAGAAGTAGAAGCTGAAGAAGCAGAACCGAAGAAGAAGCATAGAAGCTAAAAAGCTGAAGCAGAGAAGAAGAAGCAGAAGAAAAAGAAGAAGCATAAGAAGCAGAAATAGAAGCAGAGGGAGAAACAGAAGAAGGAGAAGGAGCAGCAGAAGGAGATGCAGAAGCAGAAAGAGAAGTAGAAACAGAAGGAGAAGTTGGAGAATCTGAAGAAGCAGAAGCAGACAGAGAAGCAAAAGAGGGAGAAGGAGAAGCAGAAGCAGAAGGACAATCAGGAGAAGCAGAAGAAGCAGAAGCGGGAGAAGCAGAAGAAGAAGAAGAAACAGAAGAAGGAGAAGGAGCAGAAGGAGAGGGAGAAGCAGAAGGAGAAGCAGAAATAGAAACAGAAGAAGAAGAAGCAGTTGCAGGAGAAGCAGAAGCAGAAGGAACAGAAGAAGCTGAAGAAGCAGAAGGAGAACCTGAAGCAGAAGGACAAGCAGAAGCAGCAGAAGCTGGAAGAGCAGAAGCAGAAGATACAGAACAAGCAGAAGAAGCAGAAGCAGAACGAGAAGCAGAAGAATAAGAAGGAGAAAGAGAAGGATTAGGAGTAGGAGGAGCAGAAGCAGAATTAGAAGCAGAAAGAGAAGCAGAAGGAGAAGCAGAAGAAACAGAAGAAGCAGAAGCAGAAGCAGTAGCAGAAGAAGCTGAAGATGCAGAAGCAGATAGAGAAGCAGCAGGAATAGCAGAATAACGAGAAGGAGAAACAGAAAGAGAAGAAGAATGAGAAGCAGAAGGAGAAGCAGGAAAAACAGAAGAAGCAGAAACAGACGGAGAAGCAGAAGAAGGAGAAGCAGAAGCAGAAGAAGAAGCAGAAGGAAAAGCACAAGCAGAAGGAGTAGCAGGAGAAGCAGAAGCAGAAGGAGAAGAAGAAGGAGAAGAAGCAGAATCCGAAGAAGCAGAAGGAGAAGTAGAAAGAGAAGCCGACGAAGAGAAGCAGAACGAGAAACAGGAGAACCAGAAGAAGCAGAGCGTGAGAAGCAGAAGCAAAAGAAACAGAAGAAATAGAAGGAGCAGAAGGAGAAGCAGAAGCAGAAGGAGAAGCAGAAAGAGAAGCAGGAGAAGCAGAAGAAGCAGGAGAAGCAGAAGCAGAAGAAACAGGAGAAGCCGAAGAAGCAGAAGCAGAATCTGAAGCAGAAGGAGAAACAGGAGAAGCACAATCTGAATCAGAAGCAGAAGAAACAGAAATAGTAGAATAAGCAGAAGCAGAAGCAGCAGGAGAAGCAGAAGAAGAAGATGGAGAAGGCGAAAGAGGAAGGTTAGGAGTAGGAGAAGCAAAAGGATAAGCAGAAGAAGAAAGAGACGCAGAAGGAGAAGCAGCAAGAGAAGTAGGAGAAGCAGGAGAAGCAGAAGCAGGAGAAGCAGAAGAAACAGAAGACGCAGAAGCAGAATGAGAAGCAGAAGGAGAAATTGAAGCAGAAGCAGAAGGAGAAACAGAAGCAGAAGGAGAAGCAGAAGAAGGAGAAGGAGAAGGAGAAGCAGAAAGAGAAGCCGAACGAGAAGCAGGAGAAGCAGAAGCAGGAGAAGCAGAAACAGAAGAAACAGAAGAAGGAGAAGAAACAGAAGGAGAAGCAGAAACAGAAGGAAAAGCAGAAAGAGAAGCAGGAGAAGCAGAAGAAGCAGCAGCAGGAGAAGCAGAAGCAGAAGTAGCAGAAGCAGAACCTGAAACATAAGGAGAAGCAGGAGAAGCAGGAGAAGCAGAATCTGGAGAAGCAGAAGGAGAAGCAGAAGCAGAAAGAGAAGCAAAAGCAGAAGGAGAAGCAGAACTAGAAGCAGAAGAAACAGAAGAAGCAGAGGCAGTAGCAGTAGAAGCAGAAGATGCAGAAGCAGAAGGAGAAGCAGAAGAACGAGAAGGTGAAGGAGAAGGAGAAACAGAAGGAGAAGGAGAAAGAGAAGCAGAAGAAGGAGCAGGAGAAGGAAAAGCAGCAGCAGAAGCAGAAAGAGCAGCAGAAGGAGGAGCAGGAGATGCAGAAACAGGAGAAGCCGATGCAGAAACAGGAGAAGCATAAGCAGAACAAACAGGAAAAGGACAAGAAGCAGAAGCAGAAGGAGAAGCAGATACAGAAGGAGAAGCAGAAAGAGAAGGAGGGGAAGCAGAAGAAGCTGTAGCAGGAGAAACAGAAGCATAAGAATGTGAAGAAGCAGAAGGAGAACCTGAAGCAGAAAGAGATGCAGGAGAAGCAGAAGAAGCAGAATCTGGAGAAGCAGAAGGAGAAGCAAAAGGAGAAGCAGAAGCAGAAAGAGAATCAAAAGCAGAAGGAGAAGCAGAAGAAACAGAAGAAGTAGAAGCAGTAGCAGTTGTAGCAGAAGCAGAAAGAGAAGCAGAAGGAAAAGCAGAAGAAAAAGAAGGAGAAGGGAAACAGAAGGACAAGCAGTAGGAGAATAAGAAGGAGAAGCAGAAGAAGGAGAAGCAGAAGAAGCAGAAGCAGAAGGAGAAGCAGGAAAAGCAGAAGAAGCAGAAGCAAAAGGAGAAGCAAAAGAAGGAGAAGGAGAAGCACAGGCAGAAGAAGAAGCATAAGGAGAAGCACAAGCAGAAGGAGATGCAGAAGGAGAAGCAGGAGAAGCAGAAGAAGCAGAAGATGAAGGAGAAGCAGAAGTAGGAGAAGGAGCAGGAGGAGAAGCAGAAGCAGAAGGAGAAGCAGAAGCGGAATGAGAATCAGAAAGAGAAGCAGGAGAAGCACAAGAAGCAGAAGCAGGAGAAGCCGAAAGAGAAGAAGCAGAAAAAGCAGAAGCAGAAGCAGAAGTAGAAGCAGAAGCAGAAGGAGAAGCAGCAGAAGAAGTAGAACCAGAATTTCAGGCAGGAGAAACAGAAGAAGCAGAAGCAGAAGCAAAAGGCGAAGCAAAAAGAGAAGCAGAAGGAGAAGTAGAAGAAGCAACAGAAGGAGAAGCAGCAGAAGAAGCAGAAAATCAAGCAGGAGAAGCAGAAGCACAAAGAGAAGTAGAAGCAGAAGAAGCAGAAGCAGAAGAAGAAGCAGTAGAAGCATAAGAAGCAGAAGCAGGAGAAGCAGAAGCAGAAGATAAAGAAGAAGCATAAGAAGCAGAAGCAGAGGGAGAAAGAGAAGAAGGAGAAAGAGCAGCAAAAGGTGAAGCAAAAGGAGATGCAGAAGCAGAAAGAGAAGCAGAAACAGAAGGAGAAGAAGAAGGAGAAGTTGGAGAATCAGAAGAAGCAGAAGCAGAAAGAGAATGAGAAGAAGGAGAAGGAGAAGCAGAAGGAGAAGGACAAGCAGGAGAAGCAGAAGAAGCAGAAGCGGGAGAAGCAGAAGAAGCAGAAGCAGAAGCAGAAGAAGAAGCAGAAGATGAAGATGAAGATGAAGAGAGATGAGAGAGAGATGAGAGATGAGAGAACAGAAGAAAGAGAAGAAGCAGAAGAGAAGGAAAAGCAGAAGGAGAAGCAGAAAGAGAAGCAGAAGAAGCAGTAGTAGGAGAAGCAGAAGCAGAAGAAACAGAAGAAGCTCAAGAAGCAGAAGGAGATCTGAAGCAGAAGGAGAAGCAGAAGCAGCAGAAGCTGGAAAAGTAGAAGCAGAAGAAACAGAACAAGCAGAAGAAGCAGAAGAAGAACGATAACAGAAGAAGAACAAGGAGAAAGAGAAGGATTAGGAGTAGGAGAAACAGAAGGATAAGCAGAAGCAGAAAGAGAAGGAGAAGGAGAAGTAGAAGAACCAGAAGCAGGAGAAGCAGAAGCAGAATGAAAAGCAGAAGAAGGAGAAATTGAAACAGAAGAAGATGCAGAAGAAGAAGCAGAAGCAGTAGTAGAAGCAGAAGAAGGAGAAGCAGAAGGAGAAGCATAAAGAGAAACAGAAGGAGAAGCAGGAGAAGCAGAAGCAGGAGAAGCAGAATCAGAAGAAATAGAAGAAGGAGAAGAAGCAGAAGCAGAAAGAGAAGCAGAAACAGAAGGAGAAGCAGAAATAGAAGCAGAAGCCGAAGAAGCAAAAGCAGAACCTAAAGCAGAAGGAGAAACAGGAGAAGCAGAAGAAACAGAAGAAGGAGAACCAGAAGGAGAAGCAGAAGCAGAAAGAGAAGCAAAAGCAGAAGGAGAAGCAGAAAGAGAAGCAGAAGAAACAGAAGAAGCAGAATCAGTAGCAGAAGAAGCTGAAGATGCAGAACCAGAAAGAGAAGCAGAAGGAATAGCAGAAGAACGAGAAGGAGAAACAGAAGGAGAAGCAGAAAGAGACGCAGGAAAAGCAGAAGAAACAGAAGCAGACGGAGAAGCAGAAGAAGGAGAAGGAGAAGCCAGAGCAGAAGAAGAAGCAGAAGGAAAAGCACAAGCAGAAGGAGATGCAGAAGGAGAAGCAGGAGATGAAGAAGAAGCAGAAGCAGAAGGAGAAGAAGAAGGAAAAGAATCAGAATCAGAAGAAGCAGAAATAGAAAGAGAAGCCGACGAAGAGAAGCAGAACGAAAAGCACGTGAAGCAGGAGAAGCGCAAGCGGGAGAAGCAGAAGAAGAAGAAACAGAAGAAGGAGAAGGAGCAGAAGCAGAAGGAGAAGCAGAAAGAGAAGCAGGAAAAGCAGAAGAAGCAGAAGCAGGAGAAGCAGAAGGAGAAAAAACAGGAGAAGGACAAGAAGCAGAAGCAGAAGCAGAAGGAGAAGCAGAAACAGAAGGAGAAGGAGAAGGAGCAGCAGAAGGAGAAGCAGAAGCAGAAAGAGAAGCAGAAACAGAAGGAGAACAAGAAGGAGAAGCAGGAGAATCAGAAGAAGCAGAAAGAGAAGGAGAAGAAGGAGAAGCAGAAGTAGAATCAGAAAAAAACAGAAGAAAAAGAAGAAGAAGAAGAAGAAGAAGAAGAAGAAGAAACAGAAGCAAAAGAAACAGAAGAAGGAGAAGAGGAGAAGAGCAGAAGCAGAAGCAGAAGGAGAAGCAGAAGCAGAAGGAGAAGCAGAAAGAGAAGCAGGAGAACCAGAAGAAGCAGGAGAAGCAGAAGCAGAAGAAACAGGAGAAGCCGAAGAAGCAGAAGCAGAATCTGAAGCAGAAGGAGAAACAGAAGAAGCACAATCTGAAGCAGAAGCAGAAGAAACAGAAATAGTAGAATAAGCAGAAGCAGAAGCACCAGGACAAGCAGAAGAAGAAGAAGGAGAAGGCGAAAGAGAAGGATTAGGAGTAGGAGAAGCAAAAGGATAAGCTGAAGCAGAAGAGACGCAGAAGGAGAAGCAGCACGAGAAGTAGGAGAAGCAGGAGAAGCAGAAGCAAGAGAAGCAGAAGAAACAGAAGACGCAGAAGCAGAATGAGAAGCAGAAGGAGAAATTGAAGCAGAAGGAGAAGCAGAAGGAGAAGCAGAAGAAGGAGAAGTAGAAGCAGAAAGAGAAGCAGAACGTGAAGCAGGAGGAGCAGAAGAAGGAGAAGCAGAAACAGAAGAAACAGAAGAAGGAGAAGAAGCAGAAGCAGAAGGAGAAGCAGAAACAGAAGGAAAAGCAGAAAGAGAAGCATGAGTAGCAGAAGAAGCAGCAGCAGGAGAAGCAGAAGCAGAACAAGCCGAAGAAGCAGAAGCAGAACCTGAAGCAGAAGGAGAACCAGAAGAAGCGGAATCTGGAGAAGCAGAAGCAGAAAGAGAAGCAAAAGCAGAAGGAGAAGCAGAAGGAGAAGCAGAAGGAACAGAAGAAGCAGAGGTAGTAGCAGAAGAAGCAGAAGATGCAGAAGCAGAAAGAGAAGCAGAAGGAAAAGCAGAAGAACGAGAAGGTGAGGGAGAAGGAGAAACAGAAGGAGAAGCAGAAAGAGAAGCAGAAGAAGGAGCAGGAGAAGGAAAAGCAGCAGGAGAAGTAGAAAGAGCAGCAGAAGGAGGAGCAGGAGATGCAGAAACAGGAGAAGCATAAGCAGAACAAACAGGAGAAGGACAAGAAGCAGAAGCAGAAGCAGAAGCAGAAACAGAAGGAGAAACAGAAATAGAAGGAGGGGAAGCAGAAGAAGCTGAAGCAGGAGAAGCAGAAGCATAAGAATCCGAAGAAGCAGAAGGAGAACCTCAGGCAGAAGGAGAAGCACGAGAAGCAGAAGAAGCAGAATCTGGAGAAGCAGAAGGAGAAGCAGAAGGAGAAGCAGAAGCAGAAAGAGAATCAAAATCAGAAGGAGAAGCAGAAGAAACAGAAGAAGTAGAAGCAATAGCAGTTGTAGCAGAAGCAGAACGAGAAGCAGAAGGAAAAGCAGAAGTACAAGAAGGAGAAGGAGAAACAGAAGAAGAAGCAGAAGGAGAAGCAGAAAGAGAAGCAGGTAAAGCAGAAGAAGAAGAAGCAGAAGGAGAATCAGAAGGAGAAGCAGAAGAAGGAGAAGGAGAAGCAGAAGCAGAAGAAGATGCAGAAGGAAAAGCAGAAGAAGCAGAAGCAGAAGGAGAAGCAGGAAAAGCAGAAGAAGCAGAAGCAAAAGGAGAAGCAAAAGAAGGAGAAGGAGAAGCAGAGGCAGAAGAAGAAGCATAAGGACAAGCACAAGCAGAAGGAGATGCAGAAGGAGAAGCAGGAGAAGCAGAAGAAGCAGAAGCTGAATGAGAAGCAGAAGTAGGAGAAGGAGAAGGAGGAGAAACAGAAACAGAAGCAGAAGCAGAAGCGGAATGAGAAGCAGAAAGAGAAGCAGGAGAAGCACAAGAAGCAGAAGCAGGAGAAGCCGAAAGAGAAGAAGCAGAAGAAGCAGAATCAGAATCAGAAGTAGAAGCAGAAGCAGAAGGAAAAGCAGCAGAAGAAGTAGAATCAGAAATTCAGGCAGGAGAAACAGAAGAAGCAGAAGCAGAAGCAGAAGGCGAAGCAAAAAGAGAAGGAGAAGGAGAAGTAGAAGAAGCAGCAGAAGGAGAAGCAGCAGAAGAAGCAGGAAAACAAGCAGGAGAAGCAGAAGCACAAAGAGAAGTAGAAGCAGAAGAAGCAGAAGAAGAAGAAGAAGCAGTAGAAGCATAAGAAGCAGAAGCAGGAGAAGCAGAAGCAGAAGATAAAGAAGAAGCATAAGAAGCAGAAGCAGAGGAAGAAACAGAAGAAGGAGAAAGAGCAGCAGAAGATGAAAGAAGAAGAAGATGAAGAAGAAGAAGAAGAAGCAGAAGAAGAAGAAGAAGGAGAAGGAGAAGGAGAAGGAGAAGCATTAGAAGCAGAAGAAGCAGAAGCAGGAGAAGCAGAAGCAGAAGAAAAAGAATAAGCATAAGAAGCAGAATCAGAAGGAGAAGCAGAAGAAGGAGAAGAAGAAGCTGAAGAAGCAGCAGAAGGAGAAGCAGAAGCAGAAGAAGATGCAGAAGGAGAAGCAGGAGAAGCAGAAGAAGGAGAAGGAGAAGGCGAAAGAGAAGGATTAGGAGTAGGAGAAGCAAAAGGATAAGCAGAAGCAGAAAGAGACGCAGAAGGAGAAGCAGCACGAGAAGTAGGAGAAGCAGGAGAAGCAGAAGCAGGAGAAGCAGAAGAAACAGAAGACGCAGAAGCAGAAAGAGAAGCAGAAGGAGAAGTTGAAGCAAAAGCAGAAGCAGAAGGAGAAGCAGAAGCAGAAGGAGAAGCAGAACAAGGAGAAGGAGAAGCAGAAAGAGAAGCACAACGAGAAGCAGGAGAAGCAGAAGCAGGAGAAGCAGAAGCAGAAGAAACATAGGAAGGAGAAGAAGCAGAAGGAGAATCAGAAACA
>NW_012292531.1:0-3816 GCF_000151885.1 Dipodomys ordii | reverse complement strand
CACTGTGTCCCGTGGTGTCCCACTTTGTCCCACGCTGTGTCCCCCCGCTGAGTCCCCTCTGTGTCGCCGCTGTGTCCACCTGTGTCCTCGCTGTGTCCCCTGCTGTCTCCCGCTTTGTCTCACGCTGTGTTCTGCTGTGTCCTGCTGTGTCCCCGCTGTGTCCCCAGCTGTGTCCCGCTGTGTACCCTGCTGTGTCCTGCTATGTTCCCGCAGTGTCCCCGCTGTGTCCCGCTGTGTCCCGCTGTGTCCTCGCTGTGTCCCCAGCTATGTCCCCCGCTGTGTCCCGCTGTGTCCCGCTGTGTCCCCGCTGTCTCCCGCTGTGTCCTCGCTGTGTCCCCAGCTGTGTACCCCACTGTGTTCCGCGTGTCCCTGCTGTATCGACGCTGGGTCCCGCTGGGTACCGCTGTGTCATCCCTGTGTCCCCCGCTGTGTCCCGCTGTGTCCCCCGCTGTTTCTCTGCTGTGTCCCCGCTGTGTCCCGCTGTGTACTGCTGTGTCCCCCGCTGAGTCCCGCTGTGTCCCAATGTGTCCCAATGTGTCCTCGCTCTGTCCCCCGCTGTGTCCCATTGTGTCCTCCCTGTGCCCCCGCTGTGTCCTGCTGTGTCCCCCGCTGTGTCCCCCGCTATGTCCCGCTGTGTCCCCCGCTGTGTCCCACTGTGTCCTTGCTGTGTCCCAGGCTTTGTGCCGCTGTGTCCTCGCTGTGTCCCCCGCTGTGTTCCGCTGTGTCCTGCTGTGTCACACTGTTTCCCCGCTGCGTCCCCGCTGTGTCCCTCTGTGTACCCCGCTGTGTCCAGCTTTGTCCCCGCTGTGTCTCGCTGTGTCCCACGCTCTGTCCCCCACTGTGTCCCGCTCTGTCCTCCTCTGTGTCCCGCTTTGTCCCCCTCTGTGTCCCACTGTGTCCCCGCAGGGTCACTGCTGTTTCCCGCTGTGTCCCGCTGTGTTCCGTGGTGTCCCTCTTTGTCTCCCGCTGTGTCCCCCGCTGAGTCCCTGCTGTTTCACCGCTGTGTCCCGCTGTGTCCTCGCTGTGTCCCCCGCTGTCTCCCGCTCTGTCCCTCGCTGTATCTCACGCTTTGTCAACGTGTGTCCCACTGTGTCCCGCTGTGTCCGGCTGTGCCCCCACTGTGTCCCGTTGTGTCCACAGCTGAGTACCACGCTGTGTAACGCTGTGTGCCCGCTGTATCGACGCTGTGTCCCGCTGGGTCCCGCTGTGTCCTCGCTGTGTTCCCCGCTGTGTCCCGCTGTGTCCCCCGCTTTGTCCTCGCTGTGTCCCCCACTGTGACCTGCTGTGTCCTTGCTGTGTCCCCCACTGGGTCCCGGTGGGTCCTGCTGTGTCCTCGCTGTGTCCACCGCTGTGTCCCGTTGTGTCCCCAGCGGTGTCCCCCGCTATGTCCCGATGTGTCTACTGCTGTGTCCATGCTATGTCTTGCTGTGTCGCGCTGTGTCCCCCGCTGTGTCCGCTGCTGTGTCCTGCTGTTTTCCCCGCTGTGTCACCAATGTGTCCCGCTGTGTCCTCGCTGTGTCCCGCTGTGTCTCGCTGTGCCCCCACTCTGTCCCGTTGTGTCCACAGCTGGGTACCACGCTGTGTAAACCTGTGTCCCCGCTGTATCGACTCTGTGTCCCGCTGTGTTCCGCTGTGTCCCGCTGTGTCCCCGCTGTGTCCCCAGCTGTGTCCCGCTGTGTCCCGCTGTGTACCCCGCTGTGTTCTGCTATGTTCCCGCAGTGTCCCCGCTGTGTCCCGCTGTGTCCCGCTGTGTCCTCGCTGTGTCCCCAGCTGTGTACCACACTCTGTCCCGCTGTGTCCCCTGCTGTGTCTCTGCTGTGTCCTCGCTGTGTCCCGCTTTGTCCTGCTGTGTACTGCTGTGTCCCCCGCTGTGTCCCGCTGTGTCCTGCTGTGTCAAGCTGTTTCCCCGCTGCGTCCCCGCTGTGTCTCTGCTGTGTCCCCGCTGTGTCCCGCTGTGTCCCGCTGTGTCCTCGCTGTGTCCCCAGCTGTGTACCCCACTGTGTTCCGCGTGTCCCTGCTGTATCGATCTGGGTCCTGCTGGGTACCGCTGTGTCATCCCTGTGTCCACAGCTGTGTCCTGCTGTGTCCCCCGCTGTGTCTCTGCTGTGTCCCCGCTGTGTCCCGCTGTGTACTGCTGTGTCCCCCGCTGAGTCTGTGTCCCCCGCTGTCTCTCGCTCTGTCCCTTGCTGTGTCTCACGCTTTGTCCCCGCTGTGTCCCACTGTGTCCCGCTGTGTCCGGCTGTGCCCCCACTGTGTCCCGTTGTGTCCACAGCTGAGTACCACGCTGTGTGCCCGCTGTATCGACGCTGTGTCCCGCTTGGTCCCGCTGTGTCCTCGCTGTGTTCCCCGCTGTGTCCAGCTTTGTCCCTGCTGTGTCCCGCTGTGTCCCCAGCTGTGTCCCACTGTGTCCCCGCAGGGTCACTGCTGTTTCCCGCTGTGTCCCGCTGTGTTCCGTGGTGTCCCTCTTTGTCTCCGCTGTGTCCCCGGCTGAGTCCCCGCTGTGTCCTTCTGTGTCCTCGCTGTGTCCCCCGCTGTCTCCCGCTCTGTCCCCCGCTGTGTCTCACGCTTTGTCCCCGCTGTGTCCCACTGTGTCCCGCTGTGTCCCGCTGTGCCCCCACTGTATTTCGTTGTGTCCACAGCTGTGTACCACGCTGTGTAACGCTGTGTGCCCGCTGTATCTACGCTGTGTCCCGCTGGGTCCTCGCTGTGTCCCCCGCTGTGTCCCGCTGTGTCCCCCGCTGTGTCCCGCTGTGTCCCCCGCTGAGTCCCCGCTGTGTCACCGCTGTGTCCCGCTGTTTCCTCGCTGTGTCCCCTGCTGTCTCCCTCTCTGTCCCCTGCTGTGTCTCACGCTTTGTCCCCGCTGTGTCCCACTGTGTCCCGCTGTGTTCGGCTGTGCCCCCACTGTGTCCCGTTGTGTAAACAGATGTGTACTACGCTGTGTAACGCTGTGTCCCCGCTGTATCGACGCTGTGTCCCGCTTGTCCCGCTGTGTCCTCGCTGTGTTCCCCGCTGTCTCCCGCTCTGTCCCTCGCTGTGTCTCACGCTTTGTCCCCGCTGTGTCCCACTGTGTCCCGCTGTGTCCGGCTGTGCCCCCACTGTGTCCCGTTGTGTCCACAGCTGAGTACCACGCTGTGTAACGCTGTGTGCCCGCTGTATCGACGCTGTGTCCCGCTGGGTCCCGCTGTGTCCTCGCTGTGTTCCCCGCTGTGTCCCGCTGTGTCCCCCGCTGTGTGCTCGCTGTGTCCCCCGCTGTGTCCTGCTGTGTCCTCGCTGTGTCCCCCGCTGGGTCCCGGTGGGTCCTCGCTGGATCCCCCGCTGGGTCCCGCTGTGTCCCCTGTTGTGTCCCGCTGAGTCCCGCTGTGTCCCCGCTGTGTCCCGCTGTGTCCCCGCTGTGTGCCCGCTGTGTCCCGCTGTGTACCCCGCTGTGTCCAGCTGTGTCACCGCGGTGTCCCGCTGTGGCCCTTCTCTGTCTGTGCTGTGTCCCGCTTTGTCCCCCGCTTTGTTCCGCTGTGTCTCGCTGTGTCCCACGCTCTGTCCCACGCTGTGTAACGCTGCCTCCCCGCTGTATCGACGCTGTGTCCCGCTGTGTCCTCGCTGTGTTCCCCGCTGTGTCCCACTGTGTACCCCGCTGTGTCCTCGCTGTGTCCCCTGTTGTGTCCCGCTGTGTCCTCACTGGGTCCCCCACTGTGTCCCGCTGTGTCCCCCGCTGTGTCCCGCTGTGTCCGGCTGTGTTCCGCTCTGTACCCGCTGTGTCCCTTCTGTGTCCCGCTGTGTCCCCGCTGTGTGCCTGCTGTTGTCCCGTTGTGTCCCCTGCTG
>NW_012292530.1:0-4836 GCF_000151885.1 Dipodomys ordii | reverse complement strand
TACACGGAGGACACAGCTGGACACAGTGGGGGACACAGCGAGGACACATGCGGTACAGTGGGGTGCGGGATACAGCGGGGGACAAAGCGGGAGACAGCGGGGGACACAGCGAGGACACAGCGGGACACAGTTGCGACACAGAGGGGACTCAGGGGGGACACAGCGGGGGACAAAGCAGGACACCACGGGACAATGTGACTCAGAGGGACACAGCGGGTACACTGCACGGACACAGCGGTACAAAGCGGGGGACACAGCGGGGACTCAGCGGGGGACACAGCGGGGGACAAAGCGGGACACCACGGAACACAGCGGTTCACAGCGGGAATCAGCGGTGACCCAGCGGGGACACAGCGGGACCCAGTGGGGGACACAGCGGGACACAGCGGGGACTCACCAGGAGACACAGGGAAGGACAAACTGGGACACCACGGGACACAGTGGGACACAGCAGGACACAGCGGGGACACTGCGGGAACATAGCGGGACACAGCGGGGGACACAGGGGGACAGAGCGGGACATAGTAGGGACAGAGCGGGACAGAGCGGGACACAGCGGGGGACACAGCGGAACACAGCGGGGGACAGAGCAAGGACACAGCGGGACACAGCGGGGGACACAGCGAGGTCACAGCGGGGGACACAGCGGGGGACACAGCGGGACACAGCGGGGAACACAGCGAGGACCCAGCGGGACCCAGCGGGACACAGCATCGATACAGCTGGCACACAGCGTTACACAGCGTGGTACACAGCTGTGGACACAACGGGACACAGTGGGGGACACAGCGAGGACACAGCTGGACACATTGGAACACAGCGGGAGACAAAGCGGGACACAGTGGGGGACACAGCGAGGACAGAGAGGGACACAGCGGCGACACAGAGGGGACGCAGCTGGGGACACAGCGTGGGACAAAGTTTGACACCACGGGACACAGTGTTACACAGCCAGACACAGCGGGGACACTGCGGGACACAGGAAGATAAAGCGGGGGACACAGCGGGGACACAGTGAGGACACAGCGGGACACAGCGGGGGACACAGCGAGGACACAGCGGGGGACACAGCGGGGGACACAGCGGGGAACACAGCGAGGACACAGCGGGACACAGCGGGACACAGCGTCGATACAGCGGGCACACAGCCTTACACAGCGCGGTACTCAGCTGTGGACACAACGGGACACATTGGGGGCACAGCCGGACACAGCGGGACACAGTGGGACACAGCGGGGACAAAGCGTGAGACACAGTGAGGGACAGAGCGGGAGACAGTGGGGAACACAGCGAGGACACAGCGGAACACAGCGGGACACAGCGTCGATACAGCGGGCACACAGCCTTACACAGCGTGGTACTCAGCTGTGGACACAACGGGACACATTGGGGGCACAGCCGGACACAGCGGGACACAGTGGGACACAGCGGGGACAAAGCGTGAGACACAGTGAGGGACAGAGCGGGAGACAGTGGGGAACACAGCGAGGACACAGCGGAACACAGCGGGACACAACGTCGATAAAGCGGGGACACAGCGTTACACAGCGTAGTACACATCTCTTTACACAACGGGACACAGTGGGGGCACAGCCGGACACAGCGGGACACAGTGGGACACAGCGGGGACAAAGCGTGAGACACAGCAGGGGACAGAGAGGGAGACAGCAGGGGACACAGCGAGGAAACAGCGGGACACAGCGGTGACACAGCGGGGACTCAGCGGGGGACACAGCGGGACACAGCGGGGGACACAGCGGGACACAGCGGGAGACACAACGAGGACCCAGCGGGACCCAGCGGGACCCAGCGTAAATACAGCGGGCACACAGCGTTACACAGCGTGGTACACAGCTGTGGACACAACGAAATACAGTGGGGGCACAGCGGAACACAGCGGGACACACTGGGACACAGTGGGGACAAAGCGTGAGACACAGCAGGGGACAGAGCGGGAGACAGCGGGGGACACAGCGAGGACACAGCGGGACACAGCGGGGACTCAGCGGGGGACACAGCGGGAGACAAAGAGGGACACCACGGAACACAGCGGGACACAGTGGGAAACAGCAGTGACCCTGCGGGGACACAGTGGGACACAGCTGGGGACACAGCGGGACACAGAGGGGGACAGAGCGGGAAACAGAGGGGGACAGAGCGTGGGACACAGCGAGACACAGCAGGGACAAAGCTGGACACAGCGGGGTACACAGAGGGACACAGCGGGGACGCAGCGAGGAAACAGCGTGACACAGCAGGACACAGCGGGACACAGCGGGGGACACAGCAGTACACAGCAGGACAAAGCGGGACACAGCGGGGACACAGCAGAGACACAGCGGGGTACACAGCGGGACAGAGTGGGGTACACAGCTGGGGACACAGCGAGGACACAGCGGGACACAGCGGGACACATCGGGGACACTGCGGGAACATAGCAGGACACAGCGGGGTACACAACGGGACACAGCGGGACACAGCTGGGGACACAGCGGGGACACAGCGGGACACAGCGGAACACAGCGGGAGACAAAGCGGGAGACAGCAGGGCACACAGCGAGGACACAGGGGGACACAGCGGGACAAAGCGGGAGACACAGCGGGACACAGCAGGCACACAGCGGGGACACAGTGGGACACAGCGGGACACAGCGGGGGACAAAGCGGGACACAGTGGGGGACTCAGTGAGGACACAGCAGGACACAGCAGGGGACACAGCGAGGACACAGCGGGGGACACAGTGGGGGACACAGCGGGACACAGGCGGGAACACAGCGAGGACACAGCGGGACACAGCGGGACACAGCGTCGATACAGCGGGGACACAGCGTTACACAGTGTGGTACACAGTTGTGGACTCAACGGGACACAGTGGGGGCACAGCCGGACACAGTGGGATACAGTGGGACACAGCGGGGAAAAAGCGTGAGACACAGCAGGGGACAGAGAGGGTGACAGCAGGGGACACAGCGAGGAAACAGCGGGACACAGCGGTGACACAGCGGGGACTCAGGGGGTGACACAGCGGGACACAGCGGGGGACACAGCGGGACACAGCGCGGGACAAGGCGGGACACAGTGTGGGACAGAGCGTGGGACACAGCGAGACACAGCGGAGACAAAACTGGACACAGCGGGGTACACAGAGGGACACAGCAGGGACACAGCGGGAAAACAGCGTGACACAAAAGGACACAGCGGGACACAGCGGGGGACACAGCGAGGACACAGCGGCACACAGTGGGGGACACAGCAAGGATAGAGCGGGAAACAGCGGGGGACACAGCAGGACATAGCAGGGGACAGAGCGGGACACAGCGGGACACAGCGGGGGACACAGGATGGACACAGCGGTACACAGCGGGGGACAGACCGAGGACACATTGGGACACAGCGGGGACACAGCGGGACTCAGCGGGGGACACAGCAGTACACAGCGGGACACAGCGGGACACAGCAGGGACACAGCGGGGGACACAGCGGGACACAGCGGGGGACACAGAGGGGGACACAGCGGGGAAAAAAGTGAGGCCACAGCAGAACACAGCGTGGGACACAGCGAGGACACAGCGGGACACAGCGGGACACAGCGTCGATACAGCGGGGACACAGCGGGACACAGCGAGGTACACAGCTGGGGACACAACGGGACACAGTGGGGGCACAGCCGGACACAGCGGGACACAGCAGTACACAGCGGGGACACTGCGGAAACATAGTGGGACACAGCGGGGTACAAAGCGGGACACAGCGGGACACAGCTTGGGACACAGCGGGGACAAAGCGGCAGACAGCGGGGACTCAGCGGGACAAAGCGTGGGACATAGCGTGACACAGCGGGACACAGCGGGGGACACAGCGGGGGACAGCGGAGACAGAGAGGGGCCAAAGCGAGACACAGCGGTGATACAGCTGGACACAACGGAGTACACAGCGGGACACAGCGGGCACACAGCGGGACAGAGCCGGACACAGCAGGGAACACAGGAAGGAAACAGCGGGACCCAGTGGGACACAGCGTCGATACATTGGGACACAGCGGGGTACACAGCTGGGGACACAACGGGACACAGCGGGGGATACAGCGAGGACACAGTGTGACCCAGCAGGACACAGCGGGGACACAGCGGGACCCAGCGGGGAAACCAGCGAGGACATAGTGGGACACAGCGGGGACACAGCGAGAACACAGCGGGGGACACAGCGAGGACACAGTGGGACCCAGCGGGACACAGCGTCGATACAGCGGGCACACAGCATTACACAGCGTGGTACACAGCTGTAGACACAACGGGACTCAGTGGGGGCACAGCGGGACACAGCGGGACACAGTGGGACACAGCGGGGACAAAGCGTGAGACACAGCGGGGGACAGAGCTGGAGACAGCGGGGGACACAGCGAGGACACAGTGGGACACAGCGGTGACAAGGCGGGGACTCAGCGGGGGACACAGCGGGGGACAAAGAGGGACACCACGGAACACAGCGGGACACAGCGGGAAACAGCAGTGACCCTGCCTGGACACAGTGGGACACAGCGGGGAACACAGCGGGGGACAGTGGAGACAGAGTGGCCACAGCGAGACAAGGCGGTGACATAGCTGGACACAGCGGGGTACACAGCGGGACACAGCGGGCACACAGCGGGGACACAGCGCGACACAGCGGGACACAGCGGGGACACAGTGAGACACAGCGGGACAAAGCAGGCGACACAACGGGACACAGCAGTCGACACAACGGGACACAGCCGGCACACAGCTGGGACACAGCGGGACACAGAGGGACACAGTGGGTACAGAGCGGGACACAGCCGGACACAGCGGGACACAGCG
>NW_012292529.1:0-2767 GCF_000151885.1 Dipodomys ordii | reverse complement strand
GGGGACACAGCTGGGACAAAGCAGGACACCATGGGACACAGTTGTGACACAGCGAGACACAGCGGGGACACTGCGGGGACACAGCGGACAAAGCGGGGGACACAGCTGACACAACGAAGTACACAGCGGGACACAGCGGGCACAAAGCGGGGACACAGCGGGACACAGCAGGACACAGCAGGGACAGAGCGGGACACAGTGGGACACAGCGGGGGACCCAGCGAGGACACGGCGGGACACAGCGGGGGACACAGCGGGGGACACAGCGAGGTCACAGCGGGGACTCAGCGGGGTCACAGCGGGATACAGCGGGACACAGACTGACACAGCGGGACACAGCAGAGGACACAGCGGGACACAGCGGAGGACAGAGCGACGACACAGCAGGACACAGCTGGGACACAGGGGGACTCAGCAGGGTTACAGCGGGACACAATGGGACACAGCAGGACACAGCGTGACACAGCGGGGACACAGCAGGGGCACAGCGGGGGACACAGCGGGACACAACGGGACACAGCAGGGGACACAGTGGGACAGAGCGGGGGACACAGCGGGGGACAGAGGGGGACAGCACGAATAACAGAGCAAGGACACATCGGAACCCAGCGGGTCACAGCCTCGATACAGCGGGATTCACAGCGTTACACAGCGGGTTACACAGCTGGGGACACAAAGGGACACAGTGGTGGACACAGCGGGACACAGCGGGACAGAGTGGGACACAGACGGGATAAATCGTTATACACAGCGGGGGACAGAGAGGGAGACAGCGGGGGACACAGCGAGGACACAGCGGGACACAGCGGGGACACAGCGGGGACTCAGCTGGGGACACAGCGGGGGACAAAGCGGGACACCACGCAACACAGCGGGACACAGCGCGAAACAGCGGTGACCCTTCGGGACACAGCCGGGGACACAGCGGGACACAGCGGGTGACACAGCAGAACACAGTGGGGGACACAGCGAGGACACAGTGGGACACAGCAAGACACAGCATCGAAACAGCGGGGACACAGCGGTACACAGCGGGGTACACAGCTGGGGACACAACGGGACACAGCGGGGGACACAGCGAGGACAAAGTGGGACACAGCAGGACACAGCGGGGACACTGCGGGAACATAGCAGGACACAGCGGGGTACACAGCGGGACACAGCGGGACACAGCTTGGGACACAGCGGGGATACAGCGGGACACAGCGGGGGACACAGCTAGGACACAGCGGGACACAGCGGGACACAATGGGGACACAAAGGGGACTCAGCGGGGGAAACAGCGGGGGAAAAAGCGGGACACCATGGGACACAGTGTGACACAGCAGGACACAGAGGGAACACTGCGTCGACACAGCGGGACAAAGCGGGGGACACAACGGGACACAGCGGGGGACACAGCGAGGACACAGCGGGGACTCAGCGGGGTCACAGCGGGATACAGCAGGACACAGACTGACACAGAGGGACATAGCAGAGGACACAGCGGGACACAGCGGAGGACAGAGCGATGACACAGCAGGACACAGCGAGGACACAGTGGGACACAGCAGGACACAGTGGGGACACTGCGGGAACATAGCGGGACACAGCGGGGTACACAGCGGGACACAGCTTGGGACACAGCGGGGATACAGCGGGACACAGCGGGGGACACAGCTAGGACACAGCGGGACACAGCGGGGTCACAGCAAGGACACAGCGGGGACTCAGCGGGGTACCAGCGGGATACAGCGGGACACAGACTGACACAGCGGGACACAGCATAGGACACAGCGGGACACAGCGGAGGACAGAGCGATGACACAGCAGGACACAGCGGGGACACAGGGGGACTCAGCAGGGTTACAGCGGGACACAACGGGACAAAGCAGGACACAGCGTGACACAGCGGGGACACAGCAGGGGCACAGCGGGGGACACAGCGGGACACAACGGGACACAGCGGGGGACACAGTAGGACAGAGCGGGAGACACAGCGGGGGACAGAGGGGGACACCACGAATAACAGAGCAAGGACACAGTGGGACCCAGCGTGACACAGCCTCGATACAGCGGGATTCACAGCGTTACACAGCGGGTTACACAGCTGGGGACACAAAGGGACACAGTGGTGGACACAGCGGGACACAGCGGGACAGAGTGGGACACAGACGGGATAAAGCTTGAGACACAGCGGGGGACAGAGCGGGAGACAGTGGGGGACACAGCGAGGACACAGCGGGACACAGCGGGGACACAGCGGGGACTCAGCTGGGGACACAGCAGGGGACAAAGTGGGACACCACGGAACACAGCGGGACACAGCGCGAAACAGCGGAGACCCTTCGGGGACACAGCGGTACACAGCGGGGGACACAGCGGGACACAGCGGGTGACACAGCAGAACACAGTGGGGGACACAGCGAGGACACAGTGGGACACAGCAAGACACAGCATCGAAACAGCGGGGACACAGCGGTACACAGTGGGGTACACAGCTGGGGACACAACGGGACACAGCGGGGGACACAGCGAGGACACAGTGGGACACAGCAGGACACAGCGGGGACACTGCGGGAACATAGCGGGACACAGCAGGGGACACAGCTAGGACACAGCGGGATACAGCGGGACACAATGGGGACACAAAGGGGACTCAGCGGGGGAAAGAGCGGGGGAAAAAGCGGGACACCATGGGACACAGTGTGACACAGCAGGACACAGAGGGAACACTGCGTCGACACAGCGGGACAAAGCGGGGGACACAGCGGGACACAGCGAGGAC
>NW_012292528.1:0-7604 GCF_000151885.1 Dipodomys ordii | reverse complement strand
GAAGGAGAAGAAGAATGAGAAGCAGAAGGAGAAGCTGGAAAAACAGAAGAAGCAGAATCAGACGGAGGAGCAGAAGCAGAAGAAGAAGCAGAAGGAAAAGCAAAAGCAGAAGGAGATGCAGAAGGAGTAGCAGGAGAAGCAGAAGAAGCAGAAGCAGAAGGAGAAGAAGAAGGAGAAGAAGAAGGAGAAGAAGCAGAATCAGAAGAAGCAGAAGGAGAAGTAGAAAGAGAAGCCGACGAAGAGAAGCAGAACGAGAAGCAGGAGAAGCAGAAGAAGCAGAGCGTGAGAAGCAGAAGCAAAAGAATCAGAAGAAATAGAAGGAGCAGAAGCAGAAGGAGAAGCAGAAGCAGAAGGAGAAGCAGAAAGAGAAACAGGAGAAGCAGAAGAAGCAGGAGAAGCAGAAGCAGAAGAAACAGGAGAAGCCGAAGAAGCAGAAGCAGAATCTGAAGCAGAAGGAGAAACAGAAGAAGCACACTCTGAAGCAGAAGCAGAAGAAACAGAAATAGTAGAATAAGCAAAAGCAGAAGCAGCAGGAGAAGCAGAAGAAGAAGATGGAGAAGGCGAAAGAGGAAGATTAGGAGTAGGAGAAGCAAAAGGATAAGCAGAAGCAGATAGAGACGCAGAAGGAGAAGCAGCAAGAGAAGCAGGAGAAGCAGAAGAAACAGAAGGCGCAGAAAGCAGAATGAGTAGCAGAATGAGAAATTGAAGCAGAAGCAGAAGCAGAAGGAGAAACAGAAGCAGAAGAGAAGCAGATAATGGAGAAGGATAAGGAGAAGGAGAAGGAGAAAGAGGAGCCGATCGAGAAGCAGGAGAAGCAGAAGCAGGAGAAGCAGAAACAGAAGAAACAGAAGAAGGAGAAGAAACAGAAGGAGAAGCAGAAACAGAAGGAAAAGCAGAAAGAGAAGCAGGAGAAGCAGAAGAAGCAGCAGCAGGAGAAGCAGAAGCAGAAGAAGCAGAAGCAGAACCTGAAGCAGAAGGAGAAGCAGGAGAAGCAGAATCTGGAGAAGCAGAAGGAGAAGCAGAAGCAGAAAGAGAAGCAAAAGCAGAAGGAGAAGCAGAACTAGAAGCAGAAGAAACAGAAGAAGCAAAGGCAGTAGCAGAAGAAGCAGAAGATGCAGAAGCAGAAGGAGAAGCAGAAGGAAAAGCAGAAGAACGAGAAGGTGAAGGAGAAGGAGAAACAGAAGGAGAAGCAGAAAGAGAAGCAGAAGAAGAAGCAGGAGAAGGAAAAGCAGCAGGAGAAGCAGAAAGAGCAGCAGAAGGAGGAGCAGGAGATGCAGAAACAGGAGAAGCATAAGCAGAACAAACAGGAAAAGGACAAGAAGCAGAAGCAGAAGGAGAAGCAGATACAGAATGTGAAGCAGAAAGAGAAGGAGGGGAAGCAGAAGAAGCTGAAGCAGGAGAAGCAGAAGCATAAGAATGTGAAGAAGCAGAAGGAGAACCTGAAGCAGAAGGAGAAGCAGGAGAAGCAGAAGAAGGAGAATCTGGAGAAGCAGAAGGAGAAGCAAAAGGAGAAGCAGAAGCAGAAAGAGAATCAAAAGCAGAAGGAGAAGCAGAAGAAACAGAAGAAGTAGAAGCAGTAGCAGTTGTAGCAGAAGCAGAACGAGAAGCAGAAGGAAAAGCAGAAGAACAAGAAGGAGAAGGGAAACAGAAGGACAAGCAGTAGGAGAATAAGAAGGAGAAGCAGAAGAAGGAGAAGCAGAAGCAGAAGAAGATGCAGAAGGAGAAGCAGAAGAAACAGAAGCAGAAGGAGAAGCAGGAAAAGCAGAAGAAGCAGAAGCAAAAGGAGAATCAAAAGAAGGAGAAGGAGAAGCAGAGGCAGAAGAAGAAGCATAAGGAGAAGCACAAGCAGAAGGAGATGCAGAAGGATAAGCAGGAGAAGCAGAAGAAGCAGATGATGAAGGAGAAGCAGAAGTAGGAGAAGGAGAAGGAGGAGAAGCAGAAGCAGAAGGAGAAGCAGAAGCGGAATGAGAACCAGAAAGAGAAGCAGGAGAAGCACAAGAAGCAGAAGCAGAAGAAGCCGAAAGAGAAGAAGCAGAAGAAGCAGAATCGGAAGCAGAAGTAGAAGCAGAAGCAGAAGGAGAAGCAGCAGAAGAAGTAGAACCAGAAATTCAGGCAGGAGAAACAGAAGAAGCAGAAGCAGAAGCAGAAGAAGCAAAAAGAGAAGCAGTAGGAGAAGTAGAAGAAGCAGCAGAAGGAGAAGCAGCAGAAGAAGCAGAAAAACAAGCAGGAGAAGCAGAAGCAGAAGATAATGAAGAAGCATAAGAAGCAGAAGCAGAGGGAGAAACAAAAGAAGGAGAAAGAGCAGAAGAAGGTGAAGCAGAAGGAGATGCAGAAGCAGAAAGAGAAGCAGAAACAGAAGGAGAAGAAGAAGGAGAAGTAGGAAAATCAGAAGAAGCAGAAGCAGAAGCAGAAAGAGAAGGAGAAGAAGGAGAAGGAGAAGCAGAAGGAGAAGGACAAGCAGGAGAAGCAGAAGAAGCAGAAGCGGGAGGAGCAGAAGAAGAAGAAGAAGAAGAAGAAGAAGAAGAAGAAGAAGAAGAAACAGAAGAAAGAGAAGGAGCAGAAGGAGAAGCAGAAGCAGAAGGAGAAGCAAAAGAGAAGCAGAAGAAGCAGTAGCAGGAGAAGCAGAAGCAGAAGAAACAGAAGAGGCCCAAGAAGCAGAAGGAGAACCTGAAGCAGAAGGAGAAGCAGAAGCAGCAGAAGCTGGAAAAGTAGAAGCAGAAGAAACAGAACAAGCAAAAGAAGTAGAAGAAGAACGAGAAGCAGAAGAAGAACAAGGAGAAAGAGAAGGATTAGGAGTAGGAGAAACAGAAGGATAAGCGGAAGCAGAAAGAGAAGGAGAAGGAGAAGCAGAAGAAGCAGAAGCAGGAAAAGCATAAGCAGAATGAAAAGCAGAAGAAGGAGAAATTGAAACAGAAGAAGATGCAGAAGAAGAAGCAGAAGCAGTAGTAGAAGCAGAAGAAGGAGAAGCAGAAGGAGAAGCATAAAGAGAAACAGAAGGAGAAGCAGGAGAAGCATAAGCAGGAGAAGCAGAATCAGAAGAAATAGAAGAAGGAGAAGAAGCAGAAGCAGAAAGAGAAGCAAAAACAGAAGGAGAAGCAAAAATAGAAGCAGAAGAAGCCGAAGAAGCAAAAGCAGAACCTAAAGCAGAAGGAGAAGCAGGAGAAGCAGAAGAAGCAGAATCTGGAGAAGAAGAAGGAGAAGCAGAAGGAGAAGCAGAAGCAGAAAGAGAAGCAAAAGCAGAAGGAGAAGCAGAATGAGACGCAGAAGAAACAGAAGAAGCAGAATCAGTAGCAGAAGAAGCTGAAGATGCAGAACCAGAAAGAGAAGCAGAAGGAATAGCAGAAGAACGAGAAGGAGAAGCAGAAGGAGACGCAGGAGAAGCAGAAGAAACAGAAGCAGACGGAGAAGAAGGAGAAGGAGAAGCCGAAGCAGAAGAAGAAGCAGACGAAAAGCACAAGCAGAAGGAGATGCAGAAGGAGAAGCAGGAGATGCAGAAGAAGCAGAAGCAGAAGGAGAAGAAGAAGGAGAAGAATCAGAATCAGAAGAAGCAGAAGCAGAAATAGAAAGAGAAGCCGACGAAGAGAAGCAGAACGAGAAGCAGGAGAAGCAGGAGAAGCACAAGCGGGAGAAGCAGAAGAAGAAGAAACAGAAGAAGGAGAAGGAGCAGAAGCAGAAGGAGAAGCAGAAAGAGAAGCAGGAAAAGCAGAAGAAGCAGAAGCAGGAGAAGCAGAAGGAGAAGAAACAGGAGAAGGACAAGAAGCAGAAGCAGAAGCAGAAGGAGAAGCAGAAACAGAAGGGGAAGCCGAAAGAGAAAGAGGGGAAGCAGAAGAAGCAGAAGCAGGAGAAGCAGAAGCATAAGAATCCGAAGAAGCAGAAGCAGAACCTGAAGCAGAAGGAGAAGCAGGAGAAGCAGAAGAAGCCGAATCTGGAGAAGCAGAATGAGAAGCTGAAGTAAAAGCAGAAGCAGAAGCAGAAAGAGAATCAAAAGCAGAAGGAGAAGCAGAAGAAACAGAAGAAGCAGAAGCAGTAGCAGTTGCAGCAGAAGCAGAAGGAGAAGCAGAAGAACGAGAAGGAGAAGGAGAAACAGAAGGAGAAGCAGAAGGAGAATCAGAAGGAGAAGCAGAAGAAGCAGAAGGAGAAACAGAAGCAGAAGAAACAGCAGAAAGAGAAGCAGAAGCAGAAGAAGATGCAGAAGGAGAAGCAGGAGAAGCAGAAGAAGCAGAAGCAGAAGGAGAAGTAGAGGAAGGAGGAGAAGGAAGAGCCGCAGAAGCAATAGGAGAAGCAGAAAGAGAAGCAGAAGCAGAATGAGAAGCAGAAAGAGAAGCAGTAGAAGCAGAAGAAGCAGGAAAAGCAGAAGCAGAAGAAAGAGAAGAAGACGAAGAAGAAGAAGAAGAAGCATAAGGAGAAGCATAAGGAGAAGCATAAGGAGAAGTATAAGGAGAAGGAGTAGAAGCAGAAGAAGAAGAAGCAGGAGAAGCAGAAGCAGAAGAAAAAGAATAATCAAAAGAAGCAGAAGCAGAAGCAGTGGGAGAAGCAGAAGAAGGAGAAGGAGCAGCAGAAGGAGAAGCAGAAGCAGAAAGAGAAGCAGAAACAGTAGGAGAACAAGAAGGAGAAGCAGGAGAATCAGAAAAAGCAGAAAGAGAAGGAGAAGAAGGAGAAGCAGAAGTAGAATCAGAAGAAACAGAAGAAGAAGTAGCAGAAGAAACAGAAGCAAAAGAAACAGAAGAAGGAGAAGAGCAGAAGCAGAAGCAGAAGGAGAAGCAGAAGCAGAAGGAGAAGCAGAAAGAGAAGCAGGAGAACCAGAAGAAGCAGGAGAAGCAGAAGCAGAAGAAACAGGAGAAGCCGAAGAAGCAGAATCAGAATCTGAAGCAGAAGGAGAAACAGAAGAAGCACAATTTGAAGCAGAAGCAGAGAAACAGAAATAGTAGAATAAGCAGAAGCAGAAGCACCAGGACAAGCAGAAGAAGAAGAAAGAGAAGGTGAAAGAGAAGGATTAGGAGTAGGAGAAGCAAAAGGATAAGCAGAACCAGAAAGAGACGCAGAAGGAGAAGCAGCACGAGAAGTAGGAGTAGCAGGAGAAGAAGAAGCAGGAGAAGCAGAAGAAACAGAAGGCGCAGAAGCAGAATGAGAAGCAGAAGGAGAAATTGAAGCAGAAGCAGAAGGAGAAGCAGAAGCAGAAGAAGAAGCAGAAGAAGGAGAAGGACAAGGAGAAGGAGAAAGAGAAGCAGAAAGAGAAGCAGAACGAGAAGCAGGAGAAGCAGAAGCTGGAGAAGCCGAAGCAGAAGAAACAGAAGAAGGGGAAGAAGCAGAAGGAGAAGCAGAAACAGAAGGAAAAGCAGAAAGAGAAGCAGGAGAAGCAGAAGAAGCAGCAGCAGAAGAAGCAGAAGCAGAAGAAGCCGAAAAAGCATAAGCAGAACCTGAATCAGAAGGAGAAGCAGGAGAAGCAGAAGAAGCAGAATCTGGAGAAGCAGAAGGAGAAGCAGAAGCAGAAAGAGAAGCAAAAGCAGAAGGAGAAGCAGAAGAAACAGAAGAAGCAGAGGCAGTATCAGAAGAAGCAGAAGATTCAGAAGCAGAAGGAGAAGCAGAAGGAAAAGCAGAAGAACTAGAAGGAGAAGGAGACGGAGAAACAGGAGTAGAAGCAGAAAGAGAAGCAGAAGAAGGAGCAGTAGAAGGAAAAGCAGCAGGAGAAACAGAAAGAGCAGCAGAAGGAGAAGCAGGAAATGCAGAAACAGGAGAAGAACAAGCAGAAGAAACAGGAGAAGGACAAGAAGCTGAAGCAGAAGGAGAAGCAGAAACAGAAGGAGGGGAAGCAGAAGAAGGAGAAGCAGGAGAAGCAGAAGCATAGAATCCGGAAGAAGCAGAAGCAGAACCTGAAGCAGAAGGAGAAGCAGGAGAAGCAGAAGAATCAGAGTCTTGAGAAGCAGAATGAGAAGCAGAAGGAGAAGCAGAAGCAGAAAGAGAATCAAAATCAGAAGGAGAAGCAGAAGAAACAGAAGAAGTAGAAGCAGTAGCATTTGTAGCAGAAGCAGTAGGAAAAGTAGAAGGAAAAGCAGAAGAACAAGAAGGAGAAGGAGAAACAGAAGGAAAAGCAGAAGGAGAAGCAGAAAGAGAAGCAGTTAAAGCAGAAGATGAAGAAGGAGAAGCAGAAACAGCAGAAGCAGAAGGAGAAGCAGGAAAAGCAGAAGAAGCAGAAGTAAACGTTGAAGCAAAAGAAGGAGAAGGAGAAGCAGAGGCAGAAGAAGAAGCATAAGGACAAGCACAAGCAGAAGGAGATGCAGAAGGAGAAGCAGGAGAAGCAGAAGAAGCAGAAGCTGAAAGAGGATCAGAAGTAGGAGAAGGAGGAGAAGCAGAAGCAGAAGGAGAAGCAGAAGCAGAATGAGAAGCAGAAAGAGAAGCAGGAGGAGGACAAGAAGCAGAAGCAGGAGAAGCCGAAAGAGAAGAAGCAGAAACAGAAGCAGAAGGAGAAGCAGAAGCAGAAGGAGAATCAGCAGAAGAAGTAGAACCAGAAATTCAGCCACGAGAAACACAAGAAGCAGAAGCAGAAGGAGAAGCAAAAAGAGAAGCAGAAGGAGAAGTAGAAAAAGCAGCAGAAGAAGCAGAAAAACAAGCAGGAGAAGCAGAAGCAGAAAGAGAAGTAGAAGCAGAAGAATCAGAAGAAGAAGCAGTAGAAGCATAAGAAGCAGAAGCAGGAGAAGCAGAACCAGAAGAAAAAGAAGAAGCATAAGAAGCAGAAGCAGAGGGAGAAACAGAAGAAGGAGAAGGAGCAGCAGAAGGTGAAGCAGAAGGAGATGCAGAAGCAGAAAGAGAAGCAGAAATAGAAGAAGAAGAAGGAGAAGTTGGAGAATCAGAAGAAGCAGAAGCAGAAAGAGAAGCAGAAGAAGGAGAAGGAGAAGCAGAAGGAGAAAGACAAGCAGGAGAAGCAGAAGAAGCAGAAGGGGGAGAAGCAGAAGAAGAAGAAACAGAAGAAGGAGAAGGAGCAGAAGGAGAAGCAGAAGCAGAAGGAGAAGCAGAAAGAGAAGCAGAAGAAGGAGAAGAAGTAGTAGCTGGTGAAGCAGAAGAAGAAGAAACAGAAGAAGCCGAAGAATCAGAAGGAGAACATGAAGCAGAAGGAGAAGCAGAAGCAGCAGAAGCTGGAAAAGTAGAAGCAGAAAAAACCGAACTAGCAGAATAAGCAGAAGCAGAACGAGAAGCAGAAGAAGAAGCAGAAAGAGAAGGATTAGGAGTAGGAGGAGCAGAAGCAGAAAAAGAAGCAGAAAGAGAAGCAGAAGAAGAAGCAGAAGGAGAAACAGAAGAAGCAGAAGCAGGAGAAGCAGAAGCAGAATGAGAAGCACAAGAAGGAGAAATTGAAGGAGAAGGAGACGGAGAAGCAGAAGGAGAAGTAGGAGAAGCAGAAGAAGAAGAAGCAGGAGAAGCAGAAACAGAAGAAGCAGAAGGAGAAGAGCAGAAGCAGAAGGAGAAGCAGAAGGAGAAGCAGAAGAAGCAGAAGCTGAAGCAGAAGAAGAAGAAACAGAAAAAGCAGAAGAAGCAGAAGAAGAAGCAGCAGGAGAAGCAGAAGAAGAAGAAGGAGAAGGAGAAAGAGAAGGATTAGGAGTAGGAGAAACATG
>NW_012292527.1:0-2605 GCF_000151885.1 Dipodomys ordii | reverse complement strand
AGGGACAGAGCGGGAGACAGCGGGGGACACAGCGAGGACACAGCGGGACACAGCGAGGGACACAGCGAGGACACAGCAGTACACAGCGGGACACAGCAGGGACAGAGCGGGACACAGCGGGACACAGAGGGGCCACAGCGGGGACACACCGGGACACTGAGGGTCACAGCAGGGACACAGCGGGACAAAGCGGGACACATCAGGACACAGTGGGGGACACAGCGGGACACAGCAGGGGACACAGCGAGGACACAGCGGGACACAGCGGGAGACACAGCGAGGACACAGCGGGACACAGCGGGGGAAAAAGCGGGACACAGCGGGGACACAGCAGTGGACCAAGCGGGAGACAGCGGGGGACACAGCGGGACACAGCGGGGGACACAGCGGTGGACACAGCGGGACACAGCGGTGGACACAGCGAGGACACAGCGGGACACAGCGTCGATACAGCGGGGAAAGAGTGGGCCCCAGCGGGGTACACAGCTGGGGACACAACGGGGCACATCGGGGGACACAGCAAGTACTCAGCGGAACACATCGTGGGACACAGTGAGGACACAGGGGGACACAGGGGGACACAGCGGGACACAGCAGGAACACAGCAGTAGACACAGCGGGACAAAGCAGGGGACACAGCGGGACATAGCGGGGGACACAGGGAGGACAGAGCGGGACACAGCGGGGACACAGCGGGGACTCAGCGGGGGACAGAGCGGGGGACAAAGCGGGACACAGCGGGACACAGCGGGACACAGCGGGACACAGCGTCGATACAGCGGGGACACAGTGGGACACAGCGGGGTACACAGCTGGGGACACAACGGAACACAGCGGGGAACACATCGAGGACACAGCAGGACACAGCGGGGACACAGCGGGGACACTGCGGGAACATAGCAGACACAGCGGGGTAAACAGCGGGACACAGCTTGGACACAGCGGGGACATAGCGGGACACAGCGGGGGACACAGCGAGGACACAGTGGACACAGCGTGGGACAAAGTGGGAGACAGCGGGGCACACAGCAAGGACACAGCAGGACACCGAGGGGACTCAGCGGGGGACACAGCTGGGGACAAAGCAGGACACCATGGGACACAGTGTGACACAGCGGGACACAGCGGCGACACTGCGGGGACACAGCGGGACAAAGCGGGGGACACAGCCTGACACAACGAAGTACACAGCGGGACACAGCGGGCACAAAGCGGGGACACAGCGGGACACAGCAGGACACAGCAGGGACAGAGCGGGACACAGTGGGACACAGCGGGGGACCCAGCGAGGACACGGCGGGACACAGCGGGGGACACAGCGAGGACACAGCGAGGACTCAGCGGGGTCACAGCGGGATACAGCGGGACACAACGGGACACAGCAGGGGACACAGCAGAGGACACAGCGGGACACAGCGGAGGACAGAGCGGGGGACACAGCGGGGGACAGAGGGGGACAGCACGAATAACAGAGCAAGGACACAGCGGGACCCAGCGGGACACAGCCTCGATACAGCGGGATTCACAGCGTTACACAGCGGGTTACACAGCTGGGGACACAAAGGGACACAGTGGTGGACACAGCGGGACACAGCGGGACAGAGTGGGACACAGACGGGATAAATCGTGAGACACAGCGGGGGACAGAGAGGGAGACAGCGGGGGACACAGCGAGGACACAGCGGGACACAGCGGGGACACAGCGGGGACTCAGCTGGGGACACAGCGGGGGACAAAGCGGGACACCACGCAACACAGCGGGACACAGCGCGAAACAGCGGTGACCCTTCGGGACACAGCGGGACACAGCGGGGGACACAGCGGGACACAGCGTGTGACACAGCAGAACACAGTGGGGGACACAGCGAGGACACAGTGGGACACAGCAAGACACAGCATCGAAACAGCGGGGACACAGCGGTACACAGCGGGGTACACAGCTGGGGACACAACGGGACACAGCGGGGGACACAGCGAGGACACAGTGGGACACAGCAGGACACAGCGGGGACACTGTAAGGACACAGCTGGACAAAGCGCGGGACACAGCGGGACACAGCGGGACACAGTGGGGACACTGCGGGGACACAGCGGGACAAAGCGGGGGACACAGCGGGACACAGCGGGACACAGCGGGGGACACAGCGGGGGACAGCGGAGACAGAGAGGGGACACAGCGAGACGCAGCGTTGACACAGCCTGACACAAAGGATTACACAGCGAGGACATAGAAGGGACAGAGCGGGACACAATGGGACACAGCGGGACACAGCGGGGGACACAGCGGGACACAGCTGGACACAACGGAGTACACAGCGGGACACAGCGGGCACAAAGCGGGGGACACAGTGGGGGACACAGCGGGACACAGCGGGGAACACAGCGAGGACACAGCGGGACAAAGTGAGACAAAGCGGGGGACACAGGGTGGACACAGCGGGACTCAGTGGGGGACACAACAGTACACAGCGGGACACAGCTGGACACAGCGGGGGACACAGAGGGGTACAGAGCGGTACACAGCGAGGACAAAGCGGGACACAGCGGGACACAGCGTTGATACAGCGGGGACACAGCGGGACACAATGGGGTACACAGCGGTGAC
>NW_012292526.1:0-2082 GCF_000151885.1 Dipodomys ordii | reverse complement strand
AAAGCGTGAGACACAGCGGGGGACACAGGGGGGACACAGCGGGACACAGGGGGGGACACAGCGAGGACACATTGGGACACAGCGGGGACACAGTGGGACTCAGCGGGTGACACAGCAGTACACAGCGGGACACAGCGGGACACAGCGGGTCACAGCAGGGACAGAGCGGGTGACACAGAGGGGTACACAGCGGGACACGGCAGTGGACAAAGAAGGACACAGCGCGGGACACAGCGAGGACACTGCGGGACACTGCGGGAGACACAGCAAGGACACAGCGGGACACAGTAGAACACAGCGGGACACAGCAGTGACACAGCAGGGGCCCCAGCGGGACACAGAGGGGGACACAGCGGGACACAGCGGGGGACACAGAGGGACACAGTGGGACACAGCGGGGGACACAGCGATGACAAAGCGGGACACAGCGGGGATATAGCGGGACTCAACACGGTCACAGCGGGACACAGCAGGACACAGCGGGACACAGCGGGGACACAGCAGGGGACAGAGCGGGACACAGCGGGGGACACAGCGGGACACAGAGGGGGACACAGGGGGGACAAAGGGGACACAGCAGGGGACACAGCGAGGACACAGCGGGACACATCTGGGACACAGCGGGAATCAGCGTTGGACACAGCGGGACACAGCGGGACACAGCGGGGACACAGCAGGGACACAGCGGGGGACACAGTGGGACAGAGCAGGGGACACAGCAGGGGACACAGAGGGACAGAGCGGGACACAGCAGGGGACAGAGGTGGGACCCAGCGGGACACAGCGGGGGACACAGTGAGGACACATTGGGAAACAGCGGGGACACAGCGGGACTCAGAGGGGGACACAGCAGTACACAGCGGGACACAGCGGGGCACAGCAGGGACACAGCGGGGGACACAGCGGGAAACAGCGAGGGACACTGCGGGGGACACAGCGGGACACAGTGTGGAACACAGAGAGTACACAGCGGGACCCAGCGGGACACAGCGTCGATACAGCGGGGACACAGCGTGACACAGCAGGGTACATAGCTGGGGACACAACTGGACAAAGTGGGGGACATAGCGGGACACAGCGGGACACAGCGGGACACAGGGGGTCACAGCGGGGACAAAGCGGGGACTCAGCGGGGGACACAGCGGGGGACAAATGGGACACCACGGAATACAGCGGGATACAGCGGGACACAGGGGGGACACAGCAGGACACAGCGGGACACAGAGGGGGACACAGCGGGACACAGCGGGGGACAAAGCGGGGTACAAAGCGGGACACCACGAGTCACAGTGTGTCACATCGGGACACAGCGGCGACACTGCGGGGACACAGCGGGACAAAATGGGGGACACAGCGGGACACAGCGGGAGACAGCATTGGACACAGGAGGGGATAGCGGGGGACAGAGAGGGGACACAGCGGAACACAGCGGTGACACAGCTGGACACAGCTGGGTACACAGCGGGACATAGAGGACACACAGCGGGGACACAGCGGGACACAGCGCGGAACTCACCGGGACACAGCGGGGGACACAACAAGGACACAGCGGAACACTGTGGGAGACACAGCCAGGACACATCCGGACCCAGTGGAACACAGTGTGACACAGCGGGGACACAGCAGGGGACACAGCGGGACACAGTGGGGGACACAGGGGGGACAAAGCGTGACACAGCGGGGGACACAGTGGGACACAGCGGGACACAGCGGGGACACAGCAGGGACACAGCGGTGGACACAGAGGGACAGAGCTGGGGACACAGCAGGAGACACAGAGGGACACAGCGGGGGACACAGCGGGGGACACAGCGGGACACAGGGGGGACTCAGCAGGGACACCACGGAACACAGCAGGACACAGCGTGAAACAGCGGTGAACCTGCGGGGACACAGCGGGACACAGCGAGGGACACAGCGGGACACAGCAGGACACAGAGGGGGACACAGCCGGACACAGCGGGGACACAGCGGGGACACAGCGGGACACAGCGGGACACAGCGGGGGACACAGCAGGGACACAGTGGGACACAGTAGGACACAGCGTGGGACAAAGCGGGAGACAGCGAGGACACAGCTGG
>NW_012292525.1:0-2919 GCF_000151885.1 Dipodomys ordii | reverse complement strand
GCGGGACACAGAGGGGACACAGCTGGACACAGAAGGGTACACAGCGGGGCACAGCGGACACACAGCGGGGACAGAGCTGGGCACAGAGGGACACAGAAGGGACAGAGCGTGACACAGGTGGACACTGAGGGAGACAGAGCGAGGACACAGCCGGACACAGCGAAACACAGCGAGACACAGTGGGGACACAGCAGGGGACACAGCGGGACACAGTGGGGGACACAGCGGGACACAGCGGGGTACACAGCAGGGACAAAGAAGGACACAGTGGGGGACACAGCGAGGACACAGCGGGACACAGCGGTGACACAGCGGGACACAGCTGGGGACACTGGGGGACACAGCAGGACACAGAGGGACACAGCAAGGACACAGCGGGGGACAGTGGGGGACACAGCGGGACACAGCAAGGCACATCGTAGTCACAGGAGTGGACACAGCGGGACACAGCGGGGGACACAGTGGGACACAGCGGGGGACACAGGGGACACAGCGGGGACACAGCGGGGGACACAGAGGGACACAGCGGAGACACAGCGGGGACACAGCTGGACCCATCAGGACACAGCTGGGGACACAGCGGGACACAGCGGGGGACACTGCAGGGACACATTGGGACACAGTAGGACACAGCGTGGGACAAAGCAGGAGACAGCGGAGGACACAGCGAGGACACAGCTGGACACAGCGGGGACACAGAGGGGACTCAGCAGGGGACATAGAGGGAAAAAAGCGGGACACCACGGGACACAGTAGGACACAGCGGGACACAGCGGGGACACTGCAGGACACAGCCGGGGGACACAGCGGTGGACAGCGGGGGACAGAGAAGGGACACAGCGGGACACAGAGGGGACACAGCTGGACACAGAAGGGTACACAGCGGGACACAGCGGGGACAGAGCTGGACACAGAGGGACACAGAAGGGACAGTGCGTGACACAGCTGGACACTGAGGGAGACAGAGCGAGGACATAGCCGGACACAGCGAAACACAGCGTGACACAGTGGGGACACAGTAGGTGACACAGCGGGACACAGCGGGGGACACAGCGGGACACAGCGGGACACAGCGGGGACAAAGCGGGACACAGCGGGGGACACAGCGAGGACACTGCGGGACACAGCGGTGACAAAGCGGGACACAGCGGGGGACACAGCGAGGACACAGCGGGACACAGCGGTGACAAAGCGGGACACAGCGGGGGACACAGCGGGACACAGCGGGACACAGCGTCGATAGAGCGGGGACACAGCGGGACACAGCGGTGACACAGCGGGACTCAGCGGGGGACATTGCGGGACCCAGCGGGACCCAGCGGGGACACAGCAAGGACACAGCGGGGGACACTGCGGGACACAGCGGGACACAGCGGGGGACACAGCGAGTGACACAGCGGGGGACACAGCGGGACACAATGGGGAACACAGAGAGAGACACAGCAGGACCCAGCGAGACACAGCGTCGATACAGCAGGGACACAGCGGGGTACACAGCTGTTGACACAACGGGACACAGCAGGACACAGCGGGACACAGCGGGGCACAGCAGGGACAAAACGGGAGACACAGTGGGGAACAGAGCAGGACACAGCTGGGGACACAGAGAGGACACAGTGGGGACACAGCGAGACTCAGCCGGGGACACAGCAGGGGACAAAGCGGGACACCACGGGACACAGTGGGACACAGCGGGACACAGCGGGTTCACTGCGGGACACAGTGGGGGACAAAGCGGGACACAGCGGGACACAGCGGGACCGCAGCGGGACACAGCGTGACACAGCTGTACACGGCGAGGGACACAGCGGGACACAGAGGGGGACACAGCGAGGACACAGCGGGTACACAGAGGGACACAGCGGGGGACACAGCGAGGACACAGTGGGGGACAAAGTGGGGGAAACAGCTGGACACAGCGGGGAACACAGCGAGGACACATCTGGATCCAGCGGGACACAGCGTCGATACAGCGGAGACACAGCGTTACACAGCATTGTACAAAGCTGTGGACACAACGGGACACAGTGGGGGCACAGCGGGACACAGCGGGGTGCAGTGGGACACAGCGGGACACAGCGGGACACAGCGGGGACAGAGCGGGACACAGTCGGACACAGCGGGACACAGCGGGGGACACAGCGGGAGAAAAAGAGGGACACCATGGAACACAGCGGGACACAGCAGGAAACAGCAGTGACACTGGGGACACAGTGGGACACAGCGGGGGACACAGCGGGACACAGCAGGGGGACACAGCGGGACACAGCAAGGGGACACAGCGAGGACAACACGGAACACAGCGGGACACAGCGGGAAACAGAGGGGAACCTGCGGGGACACAGTGGTACACAGTGGGTTACACAGTGGGAAACAGCGGGGGACACAGCGGGACACAGTGGGGGACAAAGCCAGGACACAGCGGGACACAACGGGACACAGCAGGGGGACACAGCGAGGACACCACGGAACACAGCGGGACACAGCGGGAAACAGAGGGGAACCTGCGGGGACACAGTGGTACACAGTGGGGGACACAGTGGGAAACAGCGGGGGACACAGCGGGACACAGTGGGGGACAGAGCGTGGGACACAGCGAGACACAGCGGGGACAAAGCTGGACACAGCGGGGTACACAGAGGGACACAGCTGGGACACAGCGGGGAAACAGCGTGACACAGCAGGACACAGCGGGAAACAGCGGGGGACACAGCGAGGACACAGCGGCACACAACGGGGGACACAGCAAGGACACAGTGGGACACAGCGGGGGACACAGCAAGACATAGCGGGGGACACAGCGGGGGACACAGAGGGACACAACGGGACTCAGCGGGGGACACAGCAGTACACAGCGGGACACAGCGGGGACACAGCAGGGACACAGCGGGGGACACAGGGATGACACAGCGGGACCTA
>NW_012292524.1:0-7608 GCF_000151885.1 Dipodomys ordii | reverse complement strand
TCAGAAGAGCAGAAGAGAAGGAGAAGAAGGAGAAGCAGAAGTAGAATCCGAAGAAACAGAAGAAGAAGAAGCAGAAGAAATAGAAGCAAAAGAAACAGAAGAAGGAGAAGAGCAGAAGCAGAAGGAGAAGCAGAAGCAGAAGGAGAAGCAGAAATAGAAGCAGGAGAAGCAGAAGAAGCAGGAGAAGCAGAAGCAGAAGAAACAGGAGAAGCCGAAGAAGCAGAAGCAGAATCTGAAGCACAAGGAGAAACAGAAGAAGCACAATCTGAAGCAGAAGCAGAAGAAACAGAAATAGTAGAATAAGCAGTAGCAGAAGCACCAGGAGAAGCAGAAGAACAAGAAGGAGAAGGCGAAAGAGAAGGATTAGGAGTAGGAGAAGCAAAAGGATAAGCAGAAGCAGAAAGAGACGCAGAAGGAGAAGCAGCACGAGAAGTAGGAGAAGCAGGAGAAGCAGAAGCAAGAGAAGCAGAAGAAACAGAAGACGCAGAAGCAGAATGAGAAGCAGAAGGAGAAATTGAAGCAGAAGGAGAAGGAGAAGCAGAAGGAGAAGCAGAAGAAGGAGAAGGAGAAGCAGAAAGAGAAGCAAAAAGAGAAGCAGAAAGAGAAGCACAACGAGAAGCAGGAGAAGCAGAAGCAGGAGAAGCAGAAGCAGAAGAAACATAAGCAGAAGAAACATAAGAAGGAGAAGAAGCAGAAGCAGAAGCAGAAACAGAAGGAAAAGCAGAAATAGAAGCAGGAGCAGCAAAACAAGCAGCAGCAGGAGAAGCAGAAGCAGAAGGAGCCGAAGAAGCAGAAGCAGAACTGAAGCATAAGGAGATACAGGAGAAGCAGAAGAAGCAGAATCTGGAGAAGTAGAAGGAGAAGCAGAAGCAGAAAGAGAAGCAAAAGCAGAAGGAGAAGCATAAGGAGAAGCAGAAGAAACAGAAGAAGTAGAGGCAGTAGCAGAAGATGTAGAAGCAGAAGGAGAAGCAGAAGGAAAAGCAGAAGAACGAGAAGGAGAAGGAGAAGGAGAAACAGAATGAGAAGCAGAAAGAGAAGCAGAAGAAGGAGCAGGAGAAGGAAAAGCAGCAGGAGAAGCAGAAAGAGAAGCAGAAGGAGAAGCAGGAGATGCAGAAACAGGAGAAGCAGAAGCAGAAGAAACAGGAGAAGGACAAGAAACAGAAGCAGAAGGAGAAGCAGAAACAGAAGGAGAAGCAGAAAGAGAAGGAGGGAAAGCAGAAGAAGCAGAAGCAGGAGAAGCAGAAGCATAAGAATGCGAAGACGCAGAAGCAGAACCTGAAGCAGAAGGAGAAGCAGGAGAAGCAGAAGAAGCAGAATCTGGAGAAGCAGAATGAGAAGCAGAAGGAGAAGCAGAAGCAGAAAGAGAATCAAAAGCAGAAGGAGAAGCAGAAGAAACAGAAGAATTAGAAGCAGTAGCAGGTGTAGCAGAAGCAGAAGGAAAAGCAGAAAAACACGAAGGAGAAGGAGAAACAGAAGGAGAAGTAGAAGGAGAAGCAGAAAGAGAAGCAGGTAAAGCAGAAGAAGAAGAAGCAGAAGGAGAAGCAGAAGAAGGAGAAGGGGAAACAGAAGCAGAAGAAGATGCAGAAGGAGAAGCAGGAGAAGCAGAAGAAGCAGAAGCAGAAGGAGAAGCAGGAGAAGCAGAAGAAGCAGAATCTGGAGAAGCATAAGGAGAACTAGAAGGAGAAGCAGAAGCAGAAAGAGAAGCAAAAGCAGAAGGAGAAGCAGAAGGAGAAGCAGAAGAAACAGAAGCAGAATCAGTAGCAGAAGCTGAAGATGCAGAACCAGAAAGAGAAGCAGAAGGAATAGCAGAAGAACGAGAAGGAGAAATAGAAGGAGAAGCAGAAGGAGAAGCAGGAAAAGCACAAGAAACAGAAGCAGACAGAGAAGCAGAAGAAGGAGAAGGAGAAGCCGGAGCAGAAGAAGAAGCAGAAGGAAAAGCACAAGCAGAATTAGATGCAGAAGGAGAAGCAGGAGATGCAAAAGAAGCAGAAGCAGAAGGAGAAGAAGAAGGAGAAGAATCAGAATCAGAAGAAGCAGAAGCAGAAAGAGAAAGAGAAGCCGACGAAGAGAAGCAGAACGAGAAGCAGGAGAAGCAGAAGAAGCACAAGCGGGAGAAGCAGAAGAAGAAGAAACAGAAGAAGGAGAAGGAGCAGAAGCAGAAGGAGAAGCAGAACGAGAAGCAGAAAGAGAAGCAGGAAAAGCAGATGAAGCAGAAGCAGGAGAAGCAGAAGGAGAAGAAACAGGAGGAGAAGGTCAAGAAGCAGAAAGAGAAGCAGTAGAAGCAGAGGAAGCAGAAGAAGCAGGAAAAGCAGAAGCATAAGAAAGTTAAGAAGAAGAAGAAGAAGTATTCATAAGGAGAAGCATAAGGAGAAGCATAAGGTGAAGTATAAGGAGAAGCAGTAGAAGCAGAAGAAGCAGAAGCAGGAGAAGTTGAAGCAGAAGAAAAAGAATAAGCAAAAGAAGCAGAAGCAGAAGCAGTGGGAGAAGCAGAAGAAGGAGAAGGAGAAGGAGCAGCAGAAGGAGAAGCAGAAGCAGAAAGAGAAGCAGAAACAGAAGGAGAACAAGAAGGAGAAGCAGGAGAATCAGAAGAAGCAGAAAGAGACGGAGAAGAAGGAGAAGCAGAAGTAGAATCAGAAGAAACAGAAGAAGAAGAAGAAGAAGAAGAAGAAGAAGAAGAAGAAGAAGAAGAAGAAGAAGAAGAAGAAGAAGAAACAGAAGCAAAAGAAACAGAAGCAAAAGAAACAGAAGCAAAAGAAACAGAAGCAAAAGAAACAGAAGAAGGAGAAGAGCAGAAGCAGAAGCAGAAGGAGAAGCAGAAGCAGAAGGAGAAGCAGAAAGAGAAGCAGGAGAAGCAGAAGAAGCAGGAGAAGCAGAAGCAGAAGAAACAGGAGAAGCCGAAGAAGTAGAAGCAGAATCTGAAGCAGAAGGAGAAACAGAAGAAGCACAATCTGATGCAGAAGCAGAAGAAACAGAAATAGTAGAATAAGCAGAAGTAGAAGCACCAGGACAAGCAGAAGAACAAGAAGGAGAAGGCGAAAGAGAAGGATTAGGAGTAGGAGAAGCAAAAGGATAAGCTGAAGCAGAAAGAGACGCAGAAGGAAAAGCAGCACGAGAAGTAGGAGAAGCAGAAGCAAGAGAAGCAGAAGAAACAGAAGACGCAGAAGCAGAATGAGAAGCAGAAGGAGAAATTGAAGCAGAAGGAGAAGCAGAAGAAGGAGAAGGAGAAGTAGAAGCAGAAAGAGAAGCAGAAAGAGAAGCACAACGAGAAGCAGGAGAAGCAGAAACAGAAGAAACAGAAGAAGGAGAAGAAGCAGAAGGAGAAGGAGAAGCAGAAATAGAAGGAAAAGCAGAAAGAGAAGCAGAAGAAGCAGCAGCAGGAGAAGCAGAAGCAGAAGAAGCCGAAGAAGCAGAAGCAGAACCTAAAGCAGAAGGAGAAGCAGAAGAAGCAGAATCTGGAGAAGCAGAAGGAGAAGCAGAAGCAGAAAGAGAAGCAAAAGCATAAGGAGAAGCATAAGGAGAAGCAGAAGGAAAAGCAGAAGAACGAGAAGGTGAGGGAGAAGGAGAAACAGAAGGAGAAGCAGAAAGAGAAACAGTAGAAGGAGCAGGAGAAGGAAAAGCAGCAGGAGAAGCAGAAAGAGCAGCAGAAGGAGGAGCAGGAGATGCAGAAACAGGAGAAGCATAAGCAGAACAAACAGGAGAAGGACAAGAAGCAGAAGCAGAAGGAGAAGCAGAAACAGAAGGAGAAGCAGAAAGAGAAGGAGGGGAAGCAGAAGAAGCAGAAGTAGGAGAAGCAGAAGCATAAGAACCCGAATTAGCAAAAGGAGAACCTCAGGCAGAAGGAGAAGCAGAAGAAGCAGAATCTGGAGAAGCAGAAGTTGAAGCAGAAGGAGAAGCAGAAGCAGAAAGAGCATCAAAATCAGAAGGAGAAGCAGAAGAAACAGAAGAAGTAGAAGCAGTAGCAGTTGTAGAAGAAGCAGAAGTAAAAGCAGAAGTACAAGAAGGAGAAGTAGAAACAGAAGGAGAAGCAGAAGGAGAAGCAGAAAGAGAAGCAGGTAAAGCGGAAGAAGAAGAAGCAGAAGGAGAATAAGAAGGAGAAGCAGAAGAAGGAGAAGGAGAAGCAGAAGCAGAAGAAGATGCAGAAGGAAAAGCAGAAGAAGCAGAAGCAGAAGGAGAAGCAGGAAAAGCAGAAGAAGCAGAAGCAAAAGGAGAAGCAAAAGAAGGAGAAGGAGAAGCAGAGGCAGAAGAAGAAGCATAAGGACAAGCACAAGCAGAAGGAGATGCAGAAGGAGAAGCAGAAGAAGCAGAAGCTGAAGGAGAAGCAGAAGTAGGAGAAGGAGAAGGAGGAGAAGCAGAAGCAGAAGCAGAATGAGAAGCAGAATGAGAAGCAGAAAGACAAGCAGGAGGAGGACAAGAAGCAGAAGCAGGAGAAGCCGAAAGAGAAGAAGCAGAAACAGAAGCAGAAGGAGAACCAGAAGCAGAAGGAGAAGCAGCAGAAGAAGTAGAACCAGAAATTCAGGCAGAAGCAGAAGGAGAAGCAAAAAGAGAAGCAGAAGGAGAAGTAGAAAAAGCAGCAGGAGAAGCAGAAAAACAAGCAGGAGAAGCAGAAGCAGAAAGAGAAGTAGAAGCAGAAGAAGCAGAAGAAGAACAAGTAGAAGCATAAGAAGCATAAGAAGCAGAAGCAGAGGGAGAAACAGAAGAAGGAAAAGGAGCAGCAGAAGGTGAAGCAGAAGGAGATGGAGAAGCAGAAAGAGAAGCAGAAACAGAAGGAGAAGAAGAAGGATTAGTTGGAGAATCAGAAGAAGCAGAAGCAGAAAGAGAAGCAGAAGAAGGAGAAGGAGAAGCAGAAGCAGAGGAAAGGAAGGAGAAGCAGAAGCGGGAGAAGCAGAAGAAGAAGACGAAACAGAAGAAGGAGAAGGAGCAGAAGGAGAAGCAGAAGCAGAAGGAGAAGCAGAAAGAGAAGCAAAAGAAGCAGAAGAAGCAGTAGCAGGTGAAGCAGAAGCAGAAGAAACAGAAGAAGCCGAAGAATCAGAAGGAGAACATGAAGCAGGAGAAACAGAAGCAGCAGAAGCTGGAAAAGCAGAAGCAGAAGAAACCGAACAAGCAGAAGAAGCAGAAGCAGAACGAGAAGCAGAAGAAGAAGGAGAAAGAGAAGGATTAGGAGTAGGAGGAGCAGAAGCAGAATAAGAAGCAGAAAGAGAAGCAGAAGGAGAAGCAGAAGGCGAAACAGAAGATGCAGAAGCAGGAGAAGCAGAAGGAGAAGCAGAAAGAGAAGCAAAAGAAGCAGAAGAAGCAGTAGCAGGTGAAGCAGAAGCAGAAGAAACAGAAGAAGTAGAAGCAGTAGCAGTTGTAGCAGAAGCAATAGGAAAAGCAGAAGGAAAAGCAGAAGAACAAGAAGGAGAAGGAGAAACAGAAGGAGAAGCAGAAGGAGAAGCAGAAGCAGAAGAAGATGCAGAAGGAGAAGCAGGAGAAGCAGAAGAAAGAGAAGGAGAAGGCGAAAGAGAAGGATTAGGAGTAGGAGAAGCAAAAGGATAAGCAGAAGCAGAAAGAGACGCAGAAGGAGAAGCAGCACGAGAAGTAGGAGAAGCAGGAGAAGCAGAAGCAGGAGAAGCAGAAGAAACAGAAGACGCAGGAGCAGAATGAGAAGCAGAAGAAGAAATTGAAGCAGAAGCAGAAGCAGAAGGAGAAGCAGAAGCAGAAGGAGAAGCAGAAAGAGAAGCAAAAGAAGCAGAAGAAGCAGTAGCAGGTGAAGCAGAAGCAGAAGAAACAGAAGAAGCCGAAGAATCAGAAGGAGAACATGAAGCAGGAGAAACGAAGCAGCAGAAGCTGGAAAAGCAGAAGCAGAAGAAACCGAACAAGCAGAAGAAGCAGAAGCAGAACGAGAAGCAGAAGAAGAGGGAGAAAGAGAAGGATTAGGAGTAGGAGGAGCAGAAGCAGAAGAAGAGGGAGAAAGAGAAGGATTAGGAGTAGGAGGAGCAGAAGCAGAATAAGAAGCAGAAAGAGAAGCAGAAGGAGAAGCAGAAGGAGGAACAGAAGCAGAAGCAGGAGAAGCAGAAGCAGAAGCAGAAAGAGAAGCACAAGAAGGAGGAATTGAAGGAGAAGGAGAATGAGACGGAGAAGCAGAAGGAGAAGTAGGAGAAGCAGAAGAAGAAGAAGCAGGAGAAGCAAAAACAGAAGAAACAGAAAAAGCAGAAGAAGCAGAAGGAGAAGCAGCAGTAGAAGCAGAAGAAGAAGAAGGAGAAGGAGAAAGAAAAGGATTAGGAGTAGGAGAAACAGAAGGATAAGCAGAAGCAGAAAGAGAAGGAGAAGGAGAAGCAGGAGAAGCAGAAGAAGCAGAAGCAGGAGAAGCAGAAGCAGAATGAAAAGCAGAAGAAGGAGAAATTGAAACAGAAGATGCAGAAGAAGAAGCAGAAGCAGTAGTAGAAGCAGAAGAAGGAGAAGCAGAAGGAGAAGCATAAAGAGAAACAGAAGGAGAAGCAAGAGAAGCAGAAGCAGGAGAAGCAGAATCAGAAGAAATAGAAGAAGGAGAAGAAGCAGAAGCAGAAAGAGAAGCAGAAACAGAAGGAGAAGCAAAAATAGAAGCAGAAGAAGCCGAAGAAGCATAATCAGAACATAAAGCAGAAGCAGAAGCAGGAGAAGCAGAAGAAGCAGAATCTGGAGAAGAAGAAGGAGAACCAGAAGGAGAAGCAGAAGCAGAAAGAGAAGCAAAAGCAGAAGGAGAAGCAGAAGAAGAAGAAGGAGAAGGAGAAATCGAAGGATTAGGAGTAGGAGAAACAGAAGGATAAGCAGAAGCAGAAAGAGAAGCAGAAGGAGAAGCAGGAGAAGCAGAAGAAGCAGAAGCAGGAGAAGTAGAAGCAGAATGAAAAGCAGAAGAAGGAGATATTGAAACAGAAAAAGATGCAGAAGGAGAAGCAGAAGCAGAAGTAGAAGCAGAAGAAGGAGAAGCAGAAGGAGAAGCATAAGGAGAAACAGAAGGAGAAGCAGGAGAAGCAGAAGCAGGAGAAGCAGAATCAAAAGAAATAGAAGAAGGATAAGAAGCAGAAGCAGAAAGAGAAGCAGAAACAGAAGGAGAAGCAGAAATAGAAGCAGAAGAAGCAGAAGCAGAACCTGAAGCAGAAGGAGAAGCAGGAGAAGCAGAAGAAGCAGAATCTGGAGAAGAAGGAGAACCAGAAGGAGAAGCAGAAGCAGAAAGAGAAGCAAAAGCAGAAGGAGAAGCAGAAAGAGAAGCAGAAGAAACAGAAGAAGCAGAAGCAGAAGCAGTAGCAGAAGAAGCTGAAGACGCAGAAGCAGATAGAGAAGCAGAAGGAATAGCAGAATAACGACAAGGAGAAACAGAAGGAGAAGAAGAATGAGAAGCAGAAGGAGAAGCAGGAAAAACAGAAGAAGCAGAAACAGACGGAGAAGCAGAAGAAGGAGAAGCAGAAGCAGAAGAAGAAGCAGAAGGAAAAGCACAAGCAGAAGGAGATGCAGAAGGAGTAGCAGGAGAAGCAGAAGAAGCAGAAGCAGAAGGAGAAGCAGAAGGAGAAGAAGCAGAATCAGAAGAAGCAGAAGGAGAAGTAGAAAGAGAAGCCGACGAAGAGAAGCAGAACGAGAAGCAGGAGAAGCAGAAGA
>NW_012292523.1:0-5990 GCF_000151885.1 Dipodomys ordii | reverse complement strand
AGAAGAATGAGAAGCAGAAAGAGAAGCAGTAGAAGCAGAAGAAGCAGGAAAAGCATGAATCAGAAGAAAGAGAAGAAGAAGAAGACGAAGAAGAAGAAGCAGCATAAGGAGAAGCATAAGGAGAATTATAAGGAGAAGCAGTAGAAGCAGAAGCAGGAGAAGCAGAAGCAGAAGAAACAGAAGCAAAAGAAGCAGAAGCAGAAGCAGTGGGAGAAGCAGAAGAAGGAGAAGGAGAAGGAGCAGCAGAAGGAGAAAGAGAAGCAGAAAGAGAAGCAGAAACAGAAGGAGAAGAAGAAGGAGAAGCAGGAGAATCAGAAGAAGCAGAAAGAGAAGGAGAAGAAGGAGAAGCAGAAGTAGAATCAGAAGAAACAGAAGAAAAAGAAGAAGAAGAAACAGAAGCCAAAAAAACAGAAGAAGGAGAAGAGCAGAAGCAGAAGGAGAAGCAGAAGGAGAAGAACAAGAAGCATAAGAAGCAGAAGCAGAAGCAGAGGGAGAAACAGAAGAAGGAGAAGGAGCAGCAGAAGGTGAAGCAGAAGGAGATGGAGAAGCAGAAAGAGTAGCAGAAACAGAAGGAGAAGAAGAAGGATTAGTTGGAGAATCAGAAGAAGCAGAAGCAGAAAGAGAAGCAGAAGAAAGAGAAGGAGAAGCAGAAACAGAGGAAAGGAAGGAGAAGCAGAAAAAGCAGAAGCGGGAGAAGCAGAAGAAGAAGAGGAAGAAAGAGAAGAAGGAGAAGGAGCAGAAAGAGAAGCAGAAGCAGAAGGAGAAGCAGAAAGAGAAGGAGAAGAAGCAGTAGCAGGAGAAGCAGAAGCAGAAGAAACAGAAGAAGCTGAAGAAGCAGAAGCAGGACCTGAAGCAGAAGATACAGAACAAGCAGAAGAAGCAGTAGCAGAAGCAGAACGAGAAGCAGAAGAAGAAGAAGAAGGAGAAGGAGAAAGAGAAGGATTAGGAGTAGGAAGAGCAGAAGGAGAATCAGAAGCAGAACGAGAAGCAGAAGGAGCAGCAGATGGAGAAGCAGAAGGAGAAGCAGAAGGAGAAGCAGAAGAAGGAGAAGCAGAAGCAGAAGAAGCAGAAGCAGAAGAAGATGCAGAAGGAGAAGCAGGAGAAGCAGAAGAAGCAAAAGCAGAAGGAGAAGCAGAAGTAGGAGAAGGAGAAGGAGAAGGAAGGGCAGCAGATGCAATAGGAGAAGCAGAAGGAGAAGCAGAAGCAGAATGAGAAGCAGAAAGAGAAGCAGTAGAAGCAGAAGAAGCAGGAAAGGAAGAAGCAGAAGAAAGAGAAGAAGAAGAAGAAGAAGAAGAAGAAGAAGAAGAAGAAGAAGAAGAAGAAGAAGAAGAAGAAGAAGAAGAAGAAGAAGTCGACGAAGAAGAAGACGAAGGAGAAGACGAAGAAGAAGAAAAAGAAGAAGAAGAAGAAGCATAAGGAGAAACATAAGGAGAAACATAATGAGAAGCAGTAGAAGCAGAAGAAGCAGAAGCAGGAGAAGCAGAAGCAGAAAAAAAAGAATAAGCAGAAGAAGCAGAAGCAGAAGCAGGGGGAGAATCAGAAGAAGGATAAGGAGAAGGAGCAGCAGAAGGAGAAGCAGAAGCAGAATGAGAAGCAGAAACAGAAGGAGAACAAGAAGGAGAAGCAGTAAAATCAGAAGAAGCAGAAGTAGAAGCAGAACGAGAAGGAGAAGAAGGAGAAGCAGAAGGAGAATCAGAAGAAACAGAAGAAGAAGAAACAGATGAATCAGAAGCAAAAGAAACAGAAGAAGAAAAGCAGAAGCAGAAGCAGAAGGAGAAGCAGAAGCAGAAGAAGGAGAAAGAGAAGCATGAGAAGCAGAAGAAGCAGGAGAAGCAGAAGCAGAAGAAACAGGAGAAGCCTAAGAAGCAGAAGCAGAATCTGAAGCAGAAGGAGAAACAGAAGAAGCACAATTTGAAGGAGAAGCAGAAGAAACAGAAATAGTAGAATAAGCAGAAGCAGAAGCAGCAGTAGAAGCTGAAGGAGAAGGCTAAAGAGAAGGTTAGGATTAGGAGAAGCAAAAGGATAAGCAGAAGCAGAAAGAGACGCAGAAGGAGAAGCAGCACGAGAAGTAAGAGAAGCAGAAGCAGGAGAAGCAGGAGAAACAGAAGACCCAGAAGCAGAATGAGTAGCAGAAACAGCAGAAGATGCAGAAGCAGAAGGAGAAGCAGAAGGAAAAGCAGAAGAACGAGAAGGAGAAAGAGAAACAGAAGGAGAAGCAGAAAGAGAAGCAGAACAAGGAGCAGGAGAAGGAAAAGCAGCAGGAGAAGCAGAAAGAGCAGCAGAAGGAGAAGCAGGAGAAGCAGAAACAGGAGAAGCATAAGCAGAAGAAACAGGAGAAGGACAAGAAGCAGAAGTAGAAGGAGAAGCAGAAACAGAAGGAAAAGCAGAAGGAGAAGCAGGAGAAGCAGAAGAAGCAGCAGCCGGAGAAGCAGAAGCAGAAGAAGCCGAAGATGCAGAAGCAGAACCTGAGGCAGAAGGAGAAGCAGGAGAAGGAGAAGAAGCAGAATCTGGAGAAGCAGAAGGAGAAGCAGAAGCAGAAAGAGAAGCAGACGAAGAGAAGCAGAACGAGAAGCAGGAGAAGCAGAAGAAGAAGAAACAGAAGAAGGAGAAGTAGCAGAAGCAGAAGGAGAAGCAGAAGGAGAAGCAGAAAGAGAAGCAGAAACAGAAGGAGAAGCAGAAAGAGAAGGAGGGGAAGCAGAAGAAGCAGAAGCATAAGAATTCGAAGAAGCAGAAGCAGAACCTGAAGCAGGAGAAGTAGAAGAAGCAGAATCTGGAGAAGCAGAATGAGAAGCAGAAGGAGAAGCAGAAGCAGAAAGAGAATCAAAAGCAGAAGTAGAAGCAGAAGAAACAAAAGAAGCAGAAGCAGTAGTCGTTGTAGCAGAAGCAGAAGGAAAAGCAGTAGGAAAAGCAGAAAAACGAGAAGGAGAAGGAGAAGCAGAAGGAGAATCAGAAGGAGAAGCAGAATAAGGAGAAGGAGAAGCAGAAGCAGAAGAAGAAGCAGAAGGAGAAGCAGAAGCAGAAGAAGATGCAGAAGGAGAAGCAGGAGAAGCAGAAGAAGCAGAAGCAGAAGAAGAAGCAGAAGTAGGAGAAGGAGAAGGAGAAGGAAGGGCAGCAGAAGCAATAGGAGAAGCAGAAGGAGAAGCAGAAGAATGAGAAGAAGGAAGAGAAGTAGGAGAAGCACAAATGCAGAAGCAGGAGAAGCAGAAACAGATGATACAGAAGAAGAAGAACAAGAACAAGAAGAAGAAGAAGAAGAAGAAGAAGAAGAAGAAGAAGAAGAAGAAGAAGAAGAAGAAGAAGAAGAAGAAGAAGAAGGAGAAGAAGAAGAAGGAGAAGAAGAAGCAAAAGGAGAAGGAGAAGCAGAAGGAGAAGAAGAAGAAGCAGAAGAAGCAGAAGGAGAAGTAGAAGAAGGAGAAGGAGGAGCAGAAGGACAAGCAGCAGGAGAAGCAGAAAGAGAAGCAGGAGAAGCAGAAGAAGCAGAAGCAGGAGAAGCAGAAGCAGAAGAAAAAGAAGAAGCATGAGAAGCAGAAGCAGAGGGAGAAGGAGAAGATGTAGAAGCAGAAGGAGAAGCAGAAGGAAAAGCAGGAGAACTAGAAGGAGAAGGAGAAACAGAAGGAGAAGCAGAAGGAGAGGCAGAGAGAGAAGCCGAAGGAGAAGCAGGAAAAGCAGAAGAACCAGAAGCAAAAGGTGAACCAAAAGAAGAAGGAGAAGCAGAAGCAGAAGAAGAAGCATAAGAACAAGCACAAGCAGAAGGAGATGCAGAAGGAGAAGCAGGAGAAGCAGAAGAAGCAGAAGCTGAAGGAGAAGCTGAAGTAGGAGAAGGAGAAGAAGAAGGAGGAGAAGCAGAAGCAGAAGGAGAAGCAGAAGCAGAATGAGTAGCAGAAAGAGAAGCAGGAGAAGCACAAGAAGCAGACGCAGGAGAACCCGAAAGAGAAGAAGCAGAAGAAGCAGAAACAGAAGCAGAAGGAGAAACAGGAGAAGCTAAGAAGTAGAAGCAACTGAAGCAGAAGCAAAGCAAACAGAAGAAGCATAATTAGCAGAAGCAAAAGCAGAAGTAGAAGCAGAAGAACGAGAAGGAGAAGGAGAAAGAGAAATATAAGGAGAAGCAGAAGGAGAAGCAGAAGCAGAAGGAGAAGGAAGAGCAGCAGAAGCAATAGGAGAAGCAGAAGGAGAAACAGAAGCAGAATGAGAAGCAGAAAGAGAAGCAGTAGAAGCAGAAGAAGCAGGAAAAGCAGAAGCAGAAGAAAGAGAAGAAGAAGAAGAGCAGAAGCAGAAGCAGAAGTAGAAACAGAAGCAGAAGGAGAAGGAGAAAGAGTAGCAGGAGAAACAGAAGAAGCAGAAGCAGGAGAAGGAGAAGGAGAAGAAGCAGAAAAAGCAGAAGCAGAACCTGAACCAGAAGGAGAAGCAGGAGAAGCAGAAACAGAAGAAGCAGAAGCAGAATGAAAAGCAGAAGAAGGAGAAATTGAAACAGAAGAAGTTGCAGAAGGAGAAACAGAAACAGAAGGAGAAGCAGCAGTAGGAGGAGAAGGAGAAGCAGAAGGATAATCATAAAGAGAAACAGAAGGAGAAGAAGGAGAAGCAGAAGCGGGAGAAGCAGAAGGAGAAGAAATAGAAGAAGGAGAAGAAGCAGAAGCAGAAAGAGAAGCAGAAACAGAAGGAGATGCAGAAATAGAAGCAGAAGAAGCCGAAGAAGCAGAAGAAGCCGAAGAAGCTGAAGAAGAACCTGAAGCAGAAGGAGAAGCAGAAGAAGCAGAATCTGGAGAAGAAGGACAACCAGAAGGAGAAGCAGAAGCAGAAAGAGAAGCAAAAGCAGAAGGAGAAGCAGAAGAAACAGAAGAAGCAGAAGCAGTAGCAGAAGAAGCTGAAGATGCAGAAGCAGAAGGAGAAGCAGAAGGAAAAGAAGAAGAACAAGAAGGAGAAGGAGAAACAGAAGGAGAAGCAGTAGGAGAAGCAGAAGGAGAAGCAGGAAAAGCAGAAGAAGCAGTAGCAGACGGAGAAGGAGAAGCAGAAGTAGAAGAAGAAGCATAAGGTCAAGCACAAGCAGAAGGAGATGCAGAAGGAGAAGCAGGAGAAGCAGAAGAAGCAGAAACAGAAGGAGTAGAAGAAGGAGAAGAAGAAGCAGAAGCAGAAAGAGAAGCAGACGAAGAGAAGCAGAACGAGAAGCAGGAGAAGCAGAAGAAGAAAAAACAGAAGAATGAGAAGTAGCAGAAGCAGAAGGAGAAGCAGAAGGAGAAGCAGAAAGAGAAGCAGAAACAGAAGGAGAAGCAGAAAGAGAAGGAGGGGAAGCAGAAGAAGCAGAAGCATAAGAATCCGAAGAAGCAGAAGCAGAACTTGAAGCAGGAGAAGTAGAAGAAGCAGAATCTGGAGAAGCAGAATGAGAAGCAGAAGGAGAAGCAGAAGCAGAAAGAGAATCATAAGCAGAAGTAGAATCAAAAGAAACAGAAGAAGCAGAAGCAGTAGTCGTTGTAGCAGAAGCAGAAGGAAAAGCAGTAGGAAAAGCAGAAGAACGAGAAGGAGAAGGAGAAGCAGAAGGAGAAGCAGAAGAAGGTGAAGGAGAAGCAGAAGCAGAAGAAGCAGCAGAAGGAGAAGCAGAAGCAGAAGAAGATGCAGAAGTAGAAGCAGGAGAAGCAGAAGAAGCAGAAGCAGAAGGAAAAGCAGAAGTAGGAGAAGGAGAAGGAGAAGGAAGGGCAGCAGAAGCAATAGGAGAAGCAGAAGGAGAAGCAGAATAATGAGAAGAAGAAAGAGAAGCAGGAGAAGCACAAATGAAGAAGCAAGAGAAGCAGAAACAGAAGATACAGAAGAAGAAGAAGAAGAAGAAGAAGAAGAAGAAGAAGAAGAAGAAGAAGAAGACTAAGATGAAGAAGATGACGATGAAGACCATGATATGATTAGTAGAAGACGAAGATGATGACGACGACTAAGACCATGAAGAAGATTTTAGGATGAATTATGAATTTGATGAGTATGATGAAGACGGAGGAGGAGGATGA
>NW_012292522.1:0-1622 GCF_000151885.1 Dipodomys ordii | reverse complement strand
CTGAAGCAGAAGGAGAAGCAGAAGAAGCAGAATCTGGAGAAGGAGAAGGAGAACCAGAAGGAGAAGCAGAAGCAGAAAGAGAAGCAAAAGCAGAAGGAGAAGCAGAAGAAACAGAAGAAGCAGAAGCAGTAGCAGAAGAAGCTGAAGATGCAGAAGCAGAAGGAGAAGCAGAAGGAAAAGAAGAAGAACAAGAAGGAGAAGGAGAAACAGAAGGAGAAGCAGAAGGAGAAGCAGGAAAAGCAGAAGAAGCAGTAGCAGACGGAGAAGGAGAAGCAGAAGTAGAAGAAGAAGCATAAGGACAAGCACAAGCCAAAGTATATGCAGAAGGAGAAGCAGGAGAAGTAGAAGAAGCAGAAACAGAAGGAGTAGAAGAAGAAGCAGAAGAAGCAAAAGCAGAAGCAGAAAGAGAAGCAGACGAAGAGAAGCAGAACGAGAAGCAGGAGAAGCAGAAGACGAAGAAACAGAAGAAGGAGAAGTAGCAGAAGCAGAAGGAGAATCAGAAAGAGAAGCTGAAACAGAAGGAGAAGCAGAAAGAGAAGGAGGGGAAGCAGAAGAAGCAGAAGCAGGAGAAGCAGAAGCAGAAGAAAAAGAATAAGCATAAGAAGCAGAATCAGAGGGAGAAGCAGAAGGAGAAGGAGCAGTAGAAGGAGAAGAAGAAGCAGAAAGAGAAGCAGAAACAGAAGGAGAACAAGAAGGAGAAGCAGGAGAATCAGAAGAAGTAGAAGTAGAAGCAGAAAGAGAAGGAGAAGCAGAAGTAGAATCAGAAGAAACAGAAGAACAAGAAGCAGAAGAAACAGAAGCAAAATAAACAGAAGAAGGAGAAGAGCAGAAGCAGAAGCAGAAGGAGAAGCAGAAGAAGAAGGAGAAGCAGAAAGAGAAGCAGGAGAAGTAGAAGAAGCAGGAGAAGCAGCAGAAGAAGAAACCGAAGAAGCCGAAGAAGCAGAAGCAGAATCTGAAGCAGAAGGAGAAACAGAAAAAGCACAATCTGAAGCAGAAGCAGAAGAAACAGAAATAGTAGAATAAACAGAAGCAGAAGCAGCAGGAGAAGCAGAAGAAGATGAAGGAGAAGGCAAAAGAGAAGGATTAGGAGTAGGAGAAGCAGAAGGATAAGCAGAAGCACAAAGAGAAGCAGGAGAAGCAGCATGAGAAGAAGGAGAAGCAGAAGAAGCAGAAGCAGGAGAAGCAGAAAAAAACAGAAGACGCAGAAGCAGAATGAGAAGCAGAAGGAGAAATTGAAGCAGAAGGAGAAGCAGAAGAAGAAGGAGAACGAGAGGGAGAAGCAGAAAGAGAAGCAGAACGAGAAGCAGGACAAGCAGCAGCAGGAGAAGCAGAAGCAGAAGAAACAGACGAAGGAGAAGAATCAGGAGGAAAAGCAGAAACAGAAGGAAAAGCAGAAGGAGAAGCAGGAGAAGCTGAAGAAGCAGCAGCAGGAGAAGCAGAAGCAGAAGAAGCCGAAGAAGCAGAAGCAGAACCTGAAGCAGAAGGAGAAGCAGGAGAAGGAGAAGAAGCAGAATCTGGAGAAGCAGAAGCAGAAAGAGAAGCAAAAGCAGAAGGAGAAGCAGAAGGAGGAGTAGAAGAAACAGAAGAAGAAGACGCAGTAGCAGAAGCAGCAGAAGATGCAG